>NC_089582.1:103515037-103775037 GCF_019320115.1 Miscanthus floridulus | reverse complement strand
GTCATGCACCGCTGGTATGTGGCCCTTGCGTTTCTGAGGCTAAATGGCATAGTCACATAGCAGTACATGTTGAATGGGGTGATGAAAGAAGTCGCGAGCTGGCCAGATTCTTTCATCTTGATTTGATGGTAACCAGAATACGCATCAAGGAAAGATAGGGTTTTGCATCCCGTAGTGGAGTCAATGATTTGGTCGATTTGAGGTAATGGGAATGGAACTTTTGGACATGCTTTATTCAAACCGGTGTAGTCTACACACATCCTCCACTTCTCATTTTTCTTCTTAACTAATACAGGATTAGCTAACCACTCTGGATGGGACACTTCCTTGATGAATTCGGCCACCAAAAGCTTCTACACCTCCTCGCCGATGGCCCTACGCTTTTCCTCATCGAATCAGTGCAGGTGCTGCCTCACCGGTCTAGAGCCGGCCCAGATGTCCAAGGCATGCTCAGCGACCTCCCTCAGTATGCCCGGCATGTCCGAGGGACTCCACGCGAATACATCAGCATTCGCGCGGAGAAAGTCGACGAGCACGGCTTCCTATTTGCTGTCGAGGGTGGCGCTGACCCTCAGCGCTCGGTCATTGGAGCATGTGGGGTCGACCAAGACGAGCTTGACGGCCTCTACGGGCTCAAAAGTCCCAACATGACTCTTGGAGTTAGGCGCCTCGCTACCAAGTCGGTCGAGGTTGATGATGAGGGTCTCAGCCTCCACGAGAGCGTCGGCGTACTCGATGCATTCGACATCGCAGTTGTATGCATGCTCGTACATGGACTCGATAGTGATGACGCCATTGGGGCCTGGCATCTTGAGCTTGAGGTAGGTGTAGTTGGGGATCGCCATGAACTTGGCATAGCACGGGCACCCTAGGATGGCGTGATAGGTCCCCCTGAACCTAACCACCTCGAAGGTGAGGACCTCCTTGTGGTAGTTGGAGGGAGAGCCAAAGTAGATGGGCAAGTCGATGCGCCCGAGGGGTCACGTGCGTTTTCCTGGCATGATGCCGTGGAAGGGCATGGCATTGCCTCGGAGCCGTGACTGGTCAAGCTCTAGGAGCTCCAGGGTGTTGGCGTAGAGGATGTTGAGGCCGCTGCCTCCGTCCATCAACATCTTGGTGAGTCGGGTGTTGCCGATGATCAGGTCAACGATGAGTGGGTACTGCCCGGGGTTTGGGACATAATCGGGGTGGTCATCCTGATCGAAGGTAATCACCTCTCAAGACCAGTCGAGGTACCGTGGAGTGGCCACCTCAACCGAGAAGACCTCTCGGTGCTCCTTCTTTCGCTGACGCGCTGTGAGGCATGCTGAAGGCCCGCCAAAGATCATGAAGGCATTGTGCACCTCAAGGAATCCATTGTCCTTGTCGTTGTCCCTATCGTCGGCGCCCCTCTTCTTGGCATCGTCGTTGGGGAGCCTGGGCTTGGTGTAGTAATGACGGAGCATGGTGCACTCTTCGAGGGTGTGTGCTTCACTGGGCCCTGATGGTAAGGGTGGGGCTTCTTAAGCATGTCGTCGAAGAACCCGAGGCCTCTGGCAGGGCCTCAGGGATTCTTGCGATCTGCGGCCATGACTAGATCAGCCTCGAGGACCTCCAGCTTCCCCTGGCGACCCTTTTTCTTTTTCTTGGGGAGGGGGGCCGAGGCCCCGGGGGCCTCGTCCCTCCGCTTCCCCTTGGTGTCATTGTCGGGGAAGATGGCCCCGACAGCCTCTTCGCCCGAGGCAAAGTTGGTGGCGATGTCGAGGAGCGTGGCTATTGTGGTCGGTACATTCTGGCCTAACTCTTAGACCAGGTCTTGGCAGGAGGTGCCGGAGAGGAACGCCTGGACAATTTCCGAGTCACCGACGCTGGGCAACTCAGTGCATTGCTTGGAGAAGCATCGGATGAAGTCTCGGAGAGACTCGTCTGGCCTTTGGCGACAACTCTTGAGGTCCCAGGAGTTCTCGGGGCGCATGTATGTGCCTTGGAAATTCCCGACGAAGACCTTTACCAAGTCACGCCAGTTGTTGATCTGTAAGGGAGGGAGGTGTTCGAGCCAGGCTCGCACCGAGTCTGACAAGAACAAGGGGAGGTTATGGATGATGAGCAGGTCATCGTCCATGCCGCCTAGCTAACAAGCCAGGCGGTAGTCAGCCAGCCATAGCTCGGGGTTGGTCTCGCCACTATACTTTGAGAGGTTGGCCGGTTGCCGAAACTGGGCTAGGAAGTGGGCGTCGCGGATGACCTTGCTAAAGACTCAAGGGCCAGGTGGCCCAGGAGAAGGACTACAATCCTCCCCACTATCGTAGCGACCGCCTCGATGCAGGTGGTAGCCTTGGGCGGGCCCATTGTTGTCGTGGCGCCATCACCTGCTGACCACATCGTGGTTGCCTTGCGCCTTGTGTCGGTCGCTGAGGCGGTCATGCACCGAGGGGGCCTTGTTGGCTTTTGGTGCCCAAGTAGGCTCGGGACGAACCGAGGCCTCTCTATCCTACCAAGGCAGTGTCGTGGGTAGTTCTGAGGCGCCCCCACACCATCGAGAGGCGGAACTTTCAGCCTGCTGTACCATAGCGATCTCGAGGAGGTATTGGAGCTCACCGTGGACCCATTGCCCCTCCGAGGTAGATGGCTCGGGCATTGTCCAGAGTAGCATCATCGCTGCCGCGATGTTCTAGCTAGCGCGATTGAAGATAGGGGGTTGCTCGCCCCCTTCGTCATTATTGATGCGGTGGTTGATGTTGCGAGCCCTCCGCTGGGCTGCTCCACCATCACCGCAACCCCGCTGCTCTTGCTCGAGAGTGTCTCGAAGCTGCTGCAGAAGGAGTCGGTCTTGTTCAACCTTGGCCTGAAGCTCACGGAGCTGCTCCAGGTCTAGGTGTCAAAGTTCCTTGGGGGCGGGGTTCTCGTTCCGTGCCGCCGGGGGCTCGACGCATGAAGGTGTGGCGTCGCCTGCCCCTTCATCCTCATCATCCGCGCTCGGCATCCCGAGCTCGACGTTGAAGCACTCACGAGTGGGATCGTAAGTGCCTTCGTCATCGGAGTCAGAGTAGCCGAAGCAGTAGTCGCTCGCGGCCATGAAGCAGCACATGGCTTTAGGGTCGCGAAGCCTGGAGAAGTCCACTCTGGCCCATGCCTTGTACTCCTCTGAGGAGTCAGCGTGGGTGTGGGTCGAGGTTGTGGTGATGAGGTCGAGGGCAAAATGTTGGTGGCGTCCTAGGGGCTCTACATGAGCGGAAGCGTAGGCGGAAGCATAGGCGGTGGCGGCATTGCCCAACCCGAAGGGGTATGGGGATGGTGTCGTCACCAGGCTCTGCTCCGCCAGAGTTGACTCCTTAGGAGGTGGCGGGGCAGAGCTTGATGATGGGGTGTTGCTGCGCACCACCGGCGTCTTTCCCTTGCCCAGGCTTAAGCTAGACAGGTCCCCAGCCAGGGACTCTATACCAACAGCCGGGTATGGGATACCGGCGGAGCGTGGTGCGTCGCCCTGAGCTCGCGCAGTATCAGGGTGGTCCCATCCACGTCATACCTGGCGAGCATGACGAGAGCGGTGGCCCGGGCACTGCTTGCGCCTGGGTTGCTGGTGCGTGATGTCGTCGTCGGTCGATGGGGCTCCGGGTGGGAGGAGTACCATATCATACTCATATCCTAGAGACATGAACTCTAGGCTCCCGAACCAGATCACCATGCCGAGACGCAGTGGTCGCATGGGGTCTACCATCTGGAACTTGTTGGGATGACTAAGCTAACACGCAGTGTGACCCCTACCTGGCGCACCAACTATTGGTGTTTTAGACCGACGGGCCCTCAACCGACTAGTGAAAGTGTACTGCGTGCCCCTAATCCCGGATGGTGATGCAAAGAGACACAAGGTTTATACTAGTTGAGGCAATAGGTGCCCTACGTCTAGTCTGAGAGAGCAATCTTGTATTCCTTGCACCGAGGTGCTTGTGGTAGGGGCTTACAAGCTGAGCAAGAGAGGGAGCTAGCCCCAAGTCTCTGTGAATTGCAGTGTGGGTTGCTTGAGATGTTGATCTCCTATAGTGAAGGAGTGTGTGTGCTATAGAGTGTTGTGCGTCACTTGCCCCGGTCTCCCCCTAGAAGCGGCCCTGGTCACTCCCTTTTATAGTCGAAGGGAGGCACAGGGGCGGTACATGCATTTGCTACGTGGCGTTTTATGAGCAGAGGCGGCGTGTCTGAGCCCTATAGCTTGTCACTATGGTGATGTGGTCGGCGGAGCGGTCTTGTCCTCCGTGCACTAGAGCGACGCGCCGGCCACGCCTGATCCTGTGTGACATGGGAGCTCCTGTGGTGGCAGGCACGCCATCTACTGTTGGAGGCATGCTGGTCACTGTATGTTTGACCGGTGCAGAGTGCCGAGCCGGGTTGATGCGATGGCATGGGTACATTGATTCCGAGGCTACAGGAGCTAGGCCCTGTGCACGATGTGGGAGCTCCTATAGCCCGACGCAGGGCATGGCGCCTACTGTAGGCAACGTGCCGGTCCCAGAGCACTGACAACATAGAGAGCCAAGGCCCAGTCGAAGCGGAGGCTGGACCATCATGGGGGCTCGGTGGGCGCGAGTCCCGAGGCTACAAGAGCCTGAAAGCGGGTAGCCAAGGCTCGGAGGGAGCAGTTGTCCTTGCACGTCGTTTTCAAGGCTACAGGGACCCAATCGTGACTTTCCATGCCTGAGTAGGGGTTAGGCAGCACAGCGTGGCACGGGTGTCCGTCTTGGGCACACTGCCGAGCACAGCGGCCAGTAACCCCCACCCCGTCCTATCTCGAATAGCATGGGGTCGATGTGACTCCCGTCTCATCGGCCACTCCGCTGTACTATGCCGTCATGCGGCTGATGTCGCGGGAGTGGTTGGACGCGTTAGTTGGATGTGATGTCCCATCAGAGAAGTCGGTCAAGGCGGCGGCGACGGGGTTGATGCCAAGCTAGCCTCGAGCGAGTCGGTAACTAGTTGCTCGTCGGAGAATCGGTACCTCGTCCGAGGTCTTGTGGCGTGGGGCCTCGGGCGAGTAGGAGAATCGGTACCTTGTCCGAGGCCTCGCAGTGTGGGGCCTCAGGTGAGTTGGAGAATCGGTACCTCGTCCAAGGCCTTGCGGTGTGGGGCCTCAGGCGAGTCGGAGAATTGGTACCTCGTCCGAGGCCTCGCGGTGTGGGGCCTCGGGCGAGTCGGAGAATCGGTACCTCGTCCGAGGCCTTGCGGTGTGGGGACTCGGGCGAGTCGGAGAATTGGTACCTCGTCCGAGACCTCGTGGTATGGTTCTGGGCCGAGCCCACTTCGGGCGAGCCCGAATATTTGTTCGAGGTGGGCCAGGCGGTCCAGCCGGGCCTCGGATGTGGCGGGTTTGCCTGTGGTTGTTCCTTAGCTTCGATATTTACAAGGTCTAAGCGATTTTTTCGGTTCTTGCTTAGGGGACCCCTTTTTATGGTACCCGACATGATTATTTTTTGTTTTTAGAGATTTCTTTTTGGAAAGAAAAATCAGAGGGAGGGGCAGCGCAGCGAGGCACGAGACTAGAAGGAAAACTACGACCAATTCGAGACTCAAATCCTAGTGATCGTGGAGAGGAGGGATGGCAGGGTTCGACAGACCGATGACCAGAGGGATTTTTTCACATGATGATGGTGCATGTGATTGAGCAGGATTGGTTTTGGTTTCATGCCCGCGCGTTGCAATGGGAACAACAAAACTAACACAATCAAGATGATGGTTCATGCCTATATGTTTCCCATGCAATGTTTTTAGTGAACTCTTAAGATTGAACAAGACTAACACAATCAAAATTTCTTTTTCAAATTAATTTTTTATTGCAAGGTACTTCGTGATTACAATTACAAAATACTGAACATAACAAAGTGCTCTGTGATTTAACACCTAAGCTGACTGTTTGCTAGGACTTTTGAGAATGATCTAATCATTGGAGCCTTTCCCTAAGAGGAGGCCACAAAAACCAGTTTTCTATCATGCTTCTATCGTTGGGGCAGCACCAATACTCTCGACACGCGTCCCCAGTCGCCATCTCTGCCACCAGTGTGACTGAAACCAAACAGCTCTTGCGCTTCAAAGTTCAAACCAAAAAGTTGTGGGGCGTGTCTCGTCTTGAGCAACAATAACAGCAGATATGATATCATACTGTGTTCTTGAAGAAAATACCAGGCCTAGACAGATTACCCAACATAACAGACTATAAAGTGTAACAAAGAGGCAAATGAAGATGTGAAACAACAGACATTGAACTCATTGTCTTTCATTGAATCTGAATTGGTTATATGTTACATGGTGTGCAGATAGTTTAACAGAGTCATCCACACTTTATTGCGATGCTCGTATGACTAAGATGAATTATAGGATTTCCTAAGAGGGTTTCTCACCTCTGCATCTTGTTACTCAATTCAGTGATGTACATTGCAATGCACAAGGATTCCATGATACATCTAAGAGCTAGCCCTCTCTGCTCTACTCTTTGATCTTCCTTACCTGCAGAAAAGAACTAAGATTAAAAACAGGGATGGATTAAATGGAGCACTTTCTCAAAGATGGAAGGGCCATAAGCTAATATGACTTACTGACCTCATAACTAACTAATACTAATTACAGTGTATAGTGAAAAAGATTGCTGATGGCCATGCTCATTTGGTTCCTGCATCTGGCCAAATTTCCAACTTCTGGCAATAAAAAAATTCACGTAGGGGTGCTTGCTGGTCATTTTCCAAGAAGTTATGTTTTGGCTTGATAATGGTCTTGCTAGTAATCAAGAGAAAAGTAATTACCTAATTGATTGCAATATCAAGAAACAAAAGCTAGTTAAACAAAAAACCTATTGTTCACGTGGTATATGAGGGCTGCTTGGAGGCCACTGCTTGGTGCAGGCGTGGCGCTCATGACTTCATGAGCCCTGGCTTTCTGTATCAAATGTGCGTAAGGAACAAAGGTTCCTAGAACAACATTGCAGAGGAAATAGACTTACCTAGATTAGATGTTGTATGTATATACAACATCTGATATTGGTAAACCGAACAAGGTACCCTAAGTTACTGATAAAGGAAATGATCAGGATACATGAGCAATAAAGTACCAAATTTCAAACCAAATTAAACATGACATGATTATCGATAATTAAATGAAAATTAATTGCTTACCATTCCATGGATGAGACGTTGGTGAAGTTGGTTTGAACCCTCTTATGGAGTTTTGGTGGTAGAACTTAGTTCACAATGAGTCACCTTATAAACACTTTCCTATGAAGAATGCAGTCTTGATGGCTTTCCTATCCTCCTAATATCCTTTTTAGCCAAGACACAACACGAGAGATTTACCCCCCGATCACGATCAGAAAAACAACGAGGTATGGCAGCAGGATTGTATGCACCATATCCAACCAAAACCAGCACCATTTCCTTCGAAGATTGCAATCACTTAGCTACACAGATTGGGAATACAGGCGCCGTCTGGGGTCTGCTGCTCTTTCCAGATCTGGCTAGTGATCTTGAGCTTCAGCTCCTTCCAGTCGCCACCGGAGAAGAACAGTGCCATGTTCCTCTGGATGATGAAGACGTCGTGGCTCTCCCGCACCTTCCGGTGGCTATCGCGGACGCTCCTAGGGGTGCCCTCCCAGACCATCTTCCTCCCATTGGTGCCAACCTCGAGGCTGTAGCTGTAGTTATTCGCCTCGTTCTTGTCCCCCATGAAACGGAGGAAGGCCATGTATACAGGTGCCATCCCAAGTTGGAACACCTCAAAGTGCAGGCAGAAGTACTGCCTGAAGCAGTGAAACACCTGCTCAGAATATTTACCAAATCAAATTCACAGTTTATTATTTTATTCTGTGATAATCCTACAACGAGAATATTTATTTACCATGAGAGAACAAGCCTACTATAGGTACCTACCATTAGCATCCAGGTGGCATTTTCAACTTCTCATGGGTTCGATTTGACATATCTGTGGTTGAATGTGCAGCCGCTATGCATATCAACTTTGTGATCATCCCTCAAATGGGAAACAAGATAAGGGATGTCACCAGCTGTGGCACATTCAGAACCAGCATAGGGGCAATTGTATGGTCTTAAGTTGCATTGCGCTTCGTGTTTTATCTTGCTGTAGTATGGGAAGATTTCTGGGTACCTCAAATAGTAGTACTTGCAGGAAAGCTCAAGCGACTCCGCTACTTTCTCCAGTGCCAAACACCTGATATCTCCAAGCTCTTGTCTATAGGTAGGGCAACGGTTGTGCACTCTAGCCTTGCATGTGGAACACAACGTATGCCCGTTTTGGCACTGCAAATGCAATCAAGTATGTGAGATCAATATCTGAATGCCAAATGCAATAAGTATATGAGAACAACATATGAAAAAAAAGCTTTAAACATTAAATAATCTCTCTCTTTTTTCACTTTACATAGTCTCTTAGAGTGTCAATTGCAGGCTATTGGAACTAAGCGCCGTATACGTTAACAAGGAAGGTGACATACTCACAATAAAATTCCCTTGAAAGCATACAGCCATAAATTGTATAACTTATCTTCTTCAATCATGTCTCCACTCACAGCCAACATATTCTTATTAGCATATTCTGTTTACTTCGCTAATATTTCATATGCATCACAAAACTTTGCTTCAGTGCGCTCCAAGCTGTGCAAAGTGCAATATGAGTTAGTGGCACTGCCAACCCCGATGCTAGAATTGCTCTACTTGTACTACCGTGGCATTCACATAACTATAGAAGAGATGCTGATTGGGCCACCATCAATTATGCATCCTCCACCTAGACAATCAATTCATTGACAATCTGCTCAGCAAAGGAAATTGGAGCTAGAAATAGAACACGATAACAAAAGGTTGCAACTTGCACACAGGTGACAAGTGACAACCACAAATCAAATCAAAACAAGGTTGTAGGGCACCAAACTTCTAAAGGTTAGGAGTTACGACTCAGGGGGCAAAAATCCCAGGACAATTTAGCAGTCGTGAGTCGTGACATGCTAAATAAATTCTCTTGAACTCTATTTCTGTGCAAACTAAACGGTTAACCCAACGAATTGTCATCAGAAAGTTGAGTTTTCTTGTTCATGTCCGTGTGTTTTTAGGCTGAGACGTAGCTAGCATGTTGGGAGTGCTAAAAATTTGCTAAATAACGGTAGCACAAATACAGCTGATTGTTGAGTTAATTCGACGAATTTTGTGCTGGAGGAATGGAGGACGATGGCTGTCGAAATTACCATCTCGTAAAGTCAAATCCCCACGCATTATGCTACTAATACAGGCGAAGGGGAATTCCCTATTCGAAATCAAAGAAGACAATCGATCCATCCAAGCAGAGCAGGCAGCCGGGGCAAATGGATCAATCAATGAAGGGAACGAAGAATAAGGAGAGGCGAGCGCGGGGGCGACCTGGTGGATCGGCGGGAACATGGAGTTGGTGCAGATGGGGCAGTCGAGCAGCTCGTGGACGTCGCCATTGGTGGCAGCCTTGGGCCAGGGTCGGGCGGCCACGGCGGCAGCCGCGGGCAGCGAGACGCAGTCGACGTCCATGGCCGCCCGCCAGCCCACCTCCGCTCCCTAGGCTCTGGTATAGGGGGGACGTTGGACGGACGTTGCGGTGCGGAGGGAGGCTAGGGCGGCGCGGGGGTCCGGCGCTTTGTCCCGGGAGAGAGGACCGAAGGCGGAAGCACGCCGCGGATCCAGGGCCGGGCAGCTGCGGCGGCGGCGGAGGGCAACGAGATGCAATCGACATCCATGGCTGCCCGCCTCCGCTCCCTGGGCTCTGGTAGAGGGGAACGCTGGACGGACGGTGCGGTGCGGAGGGAGGCTGGGGCGGCGCGGGGGTCCGACGCTTTGTCCCGGGAGAGAGGACCGAAGGCGGGGGTGGCTGGCTATAATGGCGCTGGCGGCAGGGGGCTCGCAGGGGAAGGCAGACCGAGGGAGGGACGGGTGCGGGAACGCAGACGTGGGCAGACGGACGAACCAAAATAAATGTCGCATCAAAAAATATCCACGCTTTGTTCTTTTTAGTTGTAGGAGATGTAGGAGATTCAATGGACACCTCTGAACCTAATTATATTGCAGGATGGTGCAAGCAAAACATATATCCGATGTGTCCCCCGGCCCGGACTATGTCCATGCCCTACATATCATCACCGAAAATGTTCCTCTCTGACAAACGTGGAACCCTCGCTCGGTGTCAACGTCGACTTTCCCTCGGCGCTACATCCTGCACGATTGAGCCGGACAATGCGGCGGAAAGCGCATCACCGTCACGCACCGGACCTCTCCCATCATGCATGTCCGCTGCCGGCCTCCACACACGCCATGATTCAGAGCCGTCCTCCTTTACAAGCGGCGCAGTCCACGGCTGCGCACGTACTCCACCGCCACGGCCGTAGTTGCCGTCTTGCCTCGCTATATTAGCACCGGTCGGCCGGTGGTCTGTCGTGCTTGGGGCGAGGTGGACGGATTGGATTCATCGTGCAGCTCGTAGTGGGAAGGCGAGGTGGTACCACCAGTCCACCGAGCGCGCGCCGGTGCGTGCATGGCGCATGGGGCGCGGTCGAGCATGCGCGCAGGCGCCTGGCTTAGCCGCGGCCTGAGCTCGTGCATTTGTGTGTCCGAGCATTGCAAACCCTTTTCGCCTTGCGATATTGCGTCGCCCATGCCTCCACTTTCTTGGGCGGAGCATCGCGTGGAGCCACGATTCCTTGCCTGGCGATGGCGTTTAGATGGATTCGGTTGCCAAAGCCGGCGAGATCTCACGCACTTTCTCAGCCTGACTCTGATGATGCCAGTATTGGGCATCTAGTCATGGCCTCGTTGAATATTTTAGGTGTGATATCCTACCATTTCAATTCATTGTTTAGTCAGATTGGCTGGCCCTTCAATCCGTGTTTTGTACTTGATATATTGGTCTAATTTTGTGTGCCCTCGTTGCATCCATTGCGTAATAGAAACTCCATATCGCTATTATCAACCAATCCCTTAGCTTAAATCAATTGCCGTCATTCTATTCTCTTCCACATCTCTATAATATGGGTATGCAATTTTCTACCAATGCCAAATCAGGATAACCTTCGGGATTTTTTGGTGAATTCCAATGCTTAATAACACCACAGCCCAAGTCGTACACATGCAACTAGTATAACTAGTACACATTTCGGTTGCTATATTTTAGATGTCTAAATTTTTTTAAAAAAAATTCAGGCAACAATTTTAAACAAGCAACTAGTACAACTAAAAGAACATCTCATAAGAGAATTTATAATTTCTTCTATTGCCAAACAATGGCAAAATTGCATGTTGACTGAATAACAACAACAAAAATCAAGCACCTGAGATATAGGAAAAATGCTCCACAAATTGTTTAGTTCCTTAGTTTTCTTGTAATTTCAAATTTTATTACCTGGCACATCCTTTTCAAGATTTTTTGTTGCCTTTTTTTCTTAAATCATCACCAAATTTACTACAATGTTGTTCATGTTAGCTAGGAGTCATTGCTGCATGAGGCAGCCATTGGTCAACATATCATGGCGCCACCATCTATCAATGTCTCAAGCCTTCCCATGCTGATCTCAGGCGGCTTACACCTCGACTCACTCTAAAACACTTCTTCTATTTGGTCCTTTCCTCTTTGTCAATGTCGATAGTGATGCCAAGACTTTTTGGCCATAAACATAGGTAAAGAGCAACTCATTGAGCTTAGGGATATGGTGAGAGAATAAATCGAGATGACAAGGCAATGAGGCATATAGCACAGTGAGAGAAGGAACAAAGTGAAGATCAAAAGTGATTTGATGGTTTTATACTAGAATCCAATCCAAGAGATCAATGTTCCTCTTGGATAACTCTTGTGCTTACGTGTAATCCCTCCCATAAATGTTTCAAATCCAGTTGTAACACTCATTAAATTCTAAAACATTGTTTTTAATTTTAATTTTGGATATTACTAACTATAATTTATATGCATTATATTTTGAGATTAAACTATTTTCATAGTTTTTATTCAGATTTTTGCTTTTCCTAATTGTGTGTTTTGCATTGACTCTTTATTTGGGTATTTTTCTTTCCAATCCGTATGGCAACCAACTTGTTATTTTTCTTTATTTTTTTTCAAACTTAGTACTCCTTCCATCCTAAAATATAAGTGATTCTCAATTGTCCTCCATCCTAAGTTTCACCATGCTTGTATAAAAGAGTAATCTACCACATAAAAATGTAGATTATAAAAATACATCTCATAATGTATCCATAGAATTCATTTGATATCACAAATATTATTATTCTTTTTTAAAACTTGATCAAAATTTGAATGGTTTGACTGATGACATTGAAAAGGAGATTGAGAGGGATTGAGATTATCAAACAAGCCAAAGACAGAACAGTACCATAATGTGTAGTACATCAAAGAACAATAGTTCCAGTTTTTTACGGGGCACGAAGCCCACAACGGTAAAGGCGGCGTTTGATGAGCTTTTGCCGTTTTGCGTCTCATCAGGTGCAGTTTCTGGCTTTCTGCAGATCTCGTTTTACAGTAGGCGGTTCGGACGATTCAGCGCACTCCAGTTTTTCTTTCCGCCTTTCGCTCTCAGAGTTCCGGCCTTCGTTCCCCTGTTTCCGCTCCGCAGCTGGTGAAGTTCTCGCTCTCCAGCCCTACACCACCACCGGATCTTCTGCATCGTCATCCCCGTTCCTCGATGGAGCCGTGGCTTCGCTGCGACGTTCTCCACGAGCGCATGGAGGGTCTAGTTAAGAAAGACCTTCTCCGTGCAAGGACCACAGCGATGGAGTGGATTGTACCTGGTGGCGAGGATGAGCCATCGCCGCCCGATGGCTACGTCGTCTCCTTCGTCCCCTTCTACGAGCGTGGGTTCACGACTCCTCCCCACCGATTCCTCCGAGGGCTGCTGCACTACTATGAGCTTGAGCTACAGCATCTGAATCCCAACGGGATTCAGCACATCTCGGCCTTCGTCGCGCTATGCGAGGGGTATCTAGGGATCGAGCCCCACTTCGAGCTGTGGAAGTACTTATTCGCCGTCGAGCTGCAGAAGAAGAACGAGAGGAAGAAGCCAGACCTGACGGTGCCGATGGGATGTGCGAGCATCCGTCTTCGAGGCAACCGGTCATGGAGTACATGTCCATCCCGTTGTTGAAGTCCAACAAGGGGTGGCATAAGCTCTGGCTCTACCTGAGGAACGACGACGACGCCGCTCCCCTGCCGATCTTCATCGGTCGCCTGATCGAGGAGGCACCGGACATGTGGAGGTACGGGCCCATCGCGAAGGAGCAGAAGAGGCTCGGCAACCTTGTCAAAGCCATCGTGACTCTAAAGGGCCACGGTCTTCATGGGACTGGCATCATCAGAGCGTACCACGTCAAGAGGCTGGCGCCATTGATGGCGCGCGCTCTTTTGATGTAGAAGATGACGCTGGACTCCATGCCCAAAGGGACGGTGATGGTCGTCGGTGAGGCCCTCAGCGTCGATGAAACGACACAACACATCAAGGAGGTGATGGAGTGCCCGGCGGATCCATCGATGGATCTCGCTCCGGTGTACCCGGTCCTAGGGCATCCCACGATGCGGCCGGACGTGGGTTTCGTCGAACTGGTAAGCCTTCTTCGAGTTTCTTTCCTTGGTCGACCCTCCTCTATTCTTAGATTCTAAGCGTCAAGATTTGCAACCCAGCCTCTTCGCCCATGAGTCCAACCCGCCACTACCAAAGGATGTGGCCAGGAGGGCGGTGAAGGCGAAGAAGGAGCGAGTGAAGCTATAGCATGGAAAGCGCTGGCAAGGCTCGGAGGAGAGCGACGGTGACGAGGAGGAGGAATAGGAGGAGGATGAGTCCGACCCCAACATCCCATGGGGTGTGCTTGCACGCGACGATGAGCAGGCTGATGCAGGGCAGGCCAACATGACCTCGATTCCGCAGCATGCCCCAGCGCAAACCGAAGAGGATACACCTCCAAGATCGGTGGGTGAGGACGTGCCCTTGAGGTCGGAGGAGTAAGTCTATCCCACTCCGACCGACCCCACTGGGGGATTGAAGTGGCCAATTGCCGACGTGGCAGAGTTAGAGTCGAGCGACCAACCCCCGAAACATTCTCGGATAATGGCATCGAGGTGAGTTAACGACTTCTTCACCCTTTCGTTGCGTTCTCAGATTTTGTCGTGTGACGTTGGTGCTTTCCATAGGACCGGCCCCAGCAACCTCCTGGTGTTGGCGCCGTAGAAGATCCTAGCGTGTCGGCCAATCCCCTAGGAGCCGACTGGCATGGTGCCGTGGACACGGTGCCGCTTGAGGAAGCAGGGGATGCGGAGGCGCTCGTGGAATCGGCGCCCACGCCAGTCGACGCACCCGAGGTGGGGCAGACATGAGGAGGCATGACTGAGGCATCCCCTATAGACGTGTCGATGGCTCAGACTTTAGAGCCTGAGCTGCCAGCCTCCTCTATCATCGGAGGGTCCACTCCCGAGGGAGCGCCAGTGACGGAGGAGGTACCGTTGGCTCCTCTCAGGCCAACACCGACGGTTGCGATGGCCGACCCCTTGGTTGGGGCTAGGCCCTCCTGGTGCCTTGTCTGACTGGGCGACGATTCACTCGCGTGGGGAACAAACCGGCTCCATTGGGCTAGGCGGCTGGACCTGAGCGACCTGGTGTTCACCCTCGATGACCTGGCAAAGGTGAAGGACTGGACGAGCATGCGCTCAGGACTTGAGTCCACAGTCCGCTCTCTGACCGACGCGTTGGGGGTGTTCAAGGATGACATCGCCCCGGCCAGCCAGGTTTGTTGTGTCTTCACATTTTCTACTTTCGAGCCCTGTTTATGTATTTCTAACCTAATTTTTTTGCAGTCCCTTGTGATGCGCAGCCAGGAGAAGTCCCTATTCCTCCATCATGAGAGGGAGGTCTGGGGGCTTGCTACCGAAGTGCCGCAGCTATAGGAGGAGGTGGTGAGCCTTCAGACCAAGGAATGGGAAGCCCATCAACACGCCGATGAGGCCGAGGAAAAGCTCAAGGTTGTGGTCGCCAAGGCCGAGGAAGATGATGTGAAGCTTGGATGACTCCGCCTAGCACTCGACCTTGCCCATCAAGAGAGCACCGACGCTCGGTGTACGCTCAAAACGAGCAGAAGTTGAAGGAAGAAGTCGAGGGCCTGGCCATCACCTTGGCCGGGGATGTTGGCGTGCTCTAGAGGGA
The DNA here is from genome assembly GCF_019320115.1 of Miscanthus floridulus. Taxonomy (NCBI): domain Eukaryota; kingdom Viridiplantae; phylum Streptophyta; class Magnoliopsida; order Poales; family Poaceae; genus Miscanthus; species Miscanthus floridulus. The sequence continues at coordinate 103,759,856 of NC_089582.1, read as the reverse complement.
GAAGACGGTTCTCAAGGAGCAAGTGAAAGGTGAGGCTCTGGTTACCTTTTTGCTTAACATTTGCAGTTGGTTTTTTGACGCTCTTTAATGTTTGGCTTGGGCAATCCTACAGAGGCAACTCTCCGAGGTGCGGGGTCGACTCTAGTCGGAGAGCGATGACCATGACACCTTGCGTGTTGCCGTCGGGTTGGTCTTCAATGACCTCAGGGTCGCCCCAGCCGTGGAGACAAGCTCACTCATAGTCCGGGTTACCTAGATCCCAGATCGGGCGCGTGCACTCGGAAGGGAGGCCCTGTACACCGATGTCCATCACGCGTTCGCCATCGCCCGCTCCCACTACATTAACATTGACCTGCCGGTGATCAGTGAGGGCTTCACACCTGCCTACACTGACGCCGAGCTAGACAAAATTGAGAAGGAAGCGGCTCCCCTAGCGGAGAAGGTCGGAGAAGAAATTCTGCCTAAGAGTGTTTAGTTAGATAGCTGAGTCCGGCATCGGTCTTTTTGTAAAGACTTTTATTATAGACGGAAACATTGTTTGGCCTTTATATTTATATATATTTATATATATATATATATATATATATATAAAGTTTGTTGTGATCCAACCCTTGTTTTATGTTAAGGCTTTATAAACTTAAGTTGCGAGCTACTAAGTAACGATCACGCTGGTGAGCAAGCGATGCCGTAGCCATCGAGGCATAGGCTTTTTGCATTCCAACCAGTTTTACTCATCATTAGTTTTTTGCAACTCTTATTTCTAGGTCTTGTCATAAAAAAGAAGGGTCGGATGGAAAAAATGTTTCTGAGTATATGTACTTCTATTAGCCCCCGAGTAAAACCCGACCCTAGGTAGTTGCCAGGGTCGGGTGTTACTGAAGACCGATCAGATTAGAAGTGAACCCGATAGGAGGTAACATTTTTCAGTTTTTGCAAAAACATTACTTAGTTTGATAAGCATATTAGAAGCTTTGGAACAGGAAGATTAAGGGTAAAAGCGACGTAGCTACTCGATGTTCCAGGCGTTGGTGATGGCTTTGCCATCATTAGACTTGAGCTTGTAGGTGCCGGGTCGGAGTACTTCTGCAATGATGTACATTCCTTCCTCGCCGATGAGCCTCCTCTTCTCCTCGTTGAAGTGGCACAGGCGTTGTTTGACCAGCCTAGAACCCGGCCTAATCTTCAAGGCTTGCTCGGTGACTTCCCTCAGAATTCCCAGCATATCCGACGGTTTCCACACAAAGATGTCTCGATTGGCACAGAGGAAGTCGACGATGAAAGGTCCTTGTGTGGTTTTGGTAATTGAATGACAACCTAGGTGGACTAATTATGTTTATATGAGATACACAGGTGATTAGTCCACAGGTACATGTGTGTGAGCAACATATGCCATGAAGGTGAAAATGGCTTGGAGATGTTGCAAAGCTCACACATGTGATGATGAAGGAGCTCATTGCACATGAGACATGACATTGAGTCATGTGATCAAGGTGGAGAAGATCAAGACAAGACTTGGCTTGATGGACCGGCTGCAAGCGTGAAGGGCAAGTCGGAGGCTTTGGAGTGATGGACCGTGTGGTGGTGAAGCTTGAGCAAGACTTGGCGCCGATGGACAAAGGCAACGGTGAAAAGCAAGTGAAGTCAAGATCGATGAACCAATATGATCACGTGATGATATGGAGTGGATCATATCATTGTTGATCGTGTTGGTGCATGTGTTGCATCGACATTGGAGGAGATAGAATGGAATGCGCAAGGCAAAGGTATAACCTAGGGCATTTTATTTCACTGGTTATAGGTGTGTAGAGAAGTTTATGACCGGGTTTAGGATAGATGGCCGTACTATCAAGAAGGGCAAACTTGTTTACATATTGGTCATCTAGTGCCACTTGAGTGATCTAACTTTGCATCGTCGCTAGGATTGAGTGGCGTGGCAAGTTGAGTGGCTAATCCTTTGAAAATGATTGTGAAAATGCTAACACACATACACATGGTGGTGTACACTTGGTGGTGTTGGCACATTTATAAAGGAGATGAAGTTGGAGTTGATGTGGATCAACTCGGTGATGGAATGGAGGTGAGAAGGGTTCACAATTCCACCAGCGGAGTGTCCGCCTGTAGAGTGTGGACAGTCCGATGGTGTCACCGGCGTCCTATATAGAAAAGATAGGGTCTCATAGAGTGCACCGGACGCTGGGGACCTGCGTCCGGTCAATGGTGACAGACAGCGTGCAGGCGTCGGTCATCGACCGGACATTGGCGCTGGAAGTGACCGGACACTGGCTGTGTGCATCTAGTCAAGGTGACGTGTGGTGACATAGGCAGAGCAGAGTAGCTAGAAGTGACCATACGCTGATGCTGCGTCCGATCACAACCGACCGGACACATCCGGTCATGTCTGGTACCTTACTAGAAACGACCGGACGCTGGGGTTGCTGAGTTTGGTCAGTTCAAGCTGCTGCGTCTGGTCGATAGATGACCGTTGAGATTGAGCGAACAGTATTTGAAGCAGGGGACACGTGGTGTGCATCGCACGACCGGACGCTGAGGTCCAGCGTTCGGTCGATCGAACCGGAGCGTCCAATCGTCCTGACTTTTGCCCAGTGAAGGGGTAACGGCTCTATTTGTTCATGGGGTTATAAATAGAAGCCATGGTTGGCCTTGGGCTGGAAGCTGAGCACACTAGAGCCTTGGTGGCTTGTGTAGTAGTGCTTGGGAGCCCTCCATCTCACATATACTTGATAGCGATCATTTGATTATGTGAGAGAGTGATTCTAGTGCGATTGTATCATGAGATTGCATCGAGTGGCATTAGGTGATCGAGTTGCAAGCCGGTGGTGCTTGTTACTCTTGGAGGTTGCCACCTCCTAGATGACGTGGTGGTGGTCTCCATTGAAGCCCACAAGAAGATTGTGTGGTGCTCTAGAGAAGAGCTTTGTGAGGGGCATTGTGCTCGCCCCGCGGGAGCCGCGAAGAGCAACTCTAGTTGAGCGTGTCATTGAGCTACCCTCACTTTCGGGGTAGGTTTTTGCGGTACCCGACGTGCGGGCTTGGCGGGTGATGCCAATTAGCCGCTGAACCACCAAGTGAGTGGTCGACACAACAGGGACTAGCGTGTTGGTAAGCACGTGAACCTCGGGAGAAAAATTATCGTGTCAACCTTGTTCTTCCCATTGGTTTGCTATCCCCTTTCACAAGCTTGCATTTATATTTCATATACATTGTGCTTGTGTAGTTGCTCTTGTAATTAGTTAGCTTGTGTAGCTTACTAGTTATCTTCTTGCTTGTGTAGCATAGAAGTAGCTTCCTTGCGTGGCTAATTTGGTTTGTGTAACCTTGTTAGTTACATTACTTAGTTTGTGTAGCTAAGTAATTGCGCTCTCTAATTTGGCATTGGTTGCCTTGTTATTGAGCATTGCTAGTGAGCTTAGGTGGCTATGTGCTTTTGCTTACTAGCTTGTGTAGGAGCTCCCTTGTTGCTTGAAGTACTAGTGGCATAGGTTTGTGTGATCTTGCTTATAGAAATGGTTAGGTGAGCTCTAGCTAGCCCGGCACCTTTGTTGCTTAATTAGTATCTTTGGAAGGTGCTAGAGAATATAAATAGAGGGGTGTAGTCTTGGCTAGACCGATAGTTTTAATTCTGCACTTGTTTCGGTTAGCCGACACGATTATTTTTAGAAAGGACTATTCACCCCCCTCTAGTCCGCTATCTCGACCTTATAGATGAGCGCGCCTTCCTACTTGAGGGAGAGGGCGGTTCCAATGCGTACTATCTTGTTGGCGGAGTTATCAGGGTCGACGAGGACCTCCTTGATGTTCTCTGTAGGCTCAAAGGATCCGGCTGCTCGCTTCACGTCAGGCGCTCCTTCAGCGATGTCCTTCCCGATGGCTGCGAGCTCCTCGAAAGCGAGGGTTGCTGAAGCGAGCTCGTAGCTCTTGACCTCGCACTCATAGGCCCTCTAGAAAGAAGTGTCGATGTTGATGACCCCATGTGGGCCTATCATCTTGAGCTTGAGGTAGGTGTAGTTGGGGATGGCCATGAACTTTGCATAACACGGTCGCCCCAAAATGGCGTGGTAGACCGGGGGGAACCCGACTACCTTGAAGGTGAGGGTCTATGTCCTATAGTTGGATGGATTCCTGAAGGTGACAGACAGGTCAATCTACCCGATCAGTATGGCCTGCTTTCCCAGCACGATATCGTGGAAAGGCGCCCTGGTCAGGCGGATGCATGATCGGTCGATGCCCATGGCATCAAGTGTCTCTGTGTACATGATGTTAAGGCCGCCGCCCCCGTCGCCGCTGCCCCCGTCCATTAGTACCTTGGTGAGCCGCTTCATGCCAACGATAGGGTCGACCACGAGCGGGTACCTACCTAGGTGTGTGATGCTATCCGGGTGGTCGGATCGGTCGAAGGTTATGGGAGACCCTGACCATTTGAGGAAAGCGACCATGGCAGGCTCGGCTTTGTAGGCCTCTTGGTGCGTGAGCTTCTATCGACGCTTGGAGCTGTATGCCTCTGGCCCACTAAAGATCATGAGGCAGCCATCCGGCAATGGAAAGCCACCGTCCTTCTCTTCGGCGTCATCGGCTTCTACCTCGGGCTTCTTCTGCTCCTATTTCTTGGAGCCACCAGTGAAGAAATGCTTCATGAGGGAGCAGTCTAGTCCTTGTACATGTGTTTGACGGGGAAGGCATGGTTTGGGCATGACCCCTCGAGCAACTTGTTGAAGTGATTGGGGGTGCCCTCAGGCGGCCACGAGTGAGCCCCCACGCCATTTTTTGTTCTTCTTATTCAAATAGTCGGAGGGGCCTTCGTTGGTGTCCTCATCCCACTTCGCCTTGCCTCTGGAGCGATCGAAAATTGCTCCAACCACCTCCTCGCTAGAAGCGTGGCTGGTCACAATGTCGAGGAGTTCCTTGGTAGTCCATAGGCCCTTACATCCCAACTTATGGACTAGGGACTCATAGGTGGTCCCTGATAGGAAGGCTCCAATGATGTCGGCATCGGTGACAATGGGGAGCTCATTGCACTACCGGGAGTAGCATTGGATGTACTCATAGAGAGTCTCTCCCAACTTCTGTCGATAGTTCTTCAAGTCCCAGGGGTTCCTAGGGCGCGCATAAGTGTCTTGGAAGTTCCCCACAAAGATTTGTTTTAGGTCCGCCCAACTCTGAACGCAGTTGGGTGGAAGGTGCTCCAGCCATGTTCGTGCCGAGTCGACCAGGAACAGGGGGAGATTGTGGATGATGAAGTCATCACTGATCGCACCGCCAACCCAGCAGGTGAGCCAGTAGTCCTTAAGCCAGAAGCCGAGGTTTATTTCCCTAGAGTATTTTTGGGATGTGGGATGTTAGTCGACGAGCGGTATCGGGGAGGGAGCGCCGCCTTGAGGATATGCCAACTGAAAGCCTAGGGCCTCATTGGTTTGGGGCTATGACTCTAGTCCTCCTCATGGTTGTAGCGCCCACTGTGGCAAGGGTGGTAGCCATGGTCGGCTGCCTCCTCTCTGTCACCCTATGCATGCTTTCGGGCATTCAGGGTGAGCCAAGCATCATGGTCGTGGCTGAGACGCCCTTGGATCGGGGCCATGGCGGGCCTTCTGCCACCCTATGGTGATGGCGCCTAGTGGACGGATACGTCCCTAGCGCAACGTCCTGAGGACGCGCGCTGGCTAGATCGAGATCATGTCGCCGAGACATCAAGCTTTCTACCTACTGCACCGCTGCTCGCTCAAGCAACATGCGTATCTCTCGATGAGCTCGGTGCTCATCGGGCGTCGTGGGCTCTGTCATGCCTCGAATCATAGCCGCCACTGTGGCTATGTTCTGACTAGCACGGACAAAGTGTGGGAAGCCGTCGTCATCCTCGATGATCCTCCTGTGTACGTCGTGGGCCATGGCATGTGCGTGCCCACCATTCACGCAGTGAGCGATCTCACGCTTGAGCTCTGCTTGCTCCTGCTCTAGCTGGAGCCACGCGTCCTCGAGCTCCTTCTGCCACACCCACAGCTACTCCATGCACGGGGCCCTTGCATCCCCCTCAGCCTCGTTGTCTTGGCCTTTCGGGGGAGTGGCTTCCCCACCGTGGACACCTTCGTCGTGCACATCGCGGATTTCCGCCACAAAGCACTCGTGCAAGGGGTGGTGGGTCCCCCCGCTAGAGTCAAAATCAGAGATGGTCTCGGAGCCTTCTACAATCCGGTCGTAGAAGGACTTCGAAACATAATCCGTCATGCCCACGAACTCACTGTTCGCGATAGATGGACGTAGGTCACTCCTAGGAGCGTCGGTTCCCAGGGTGTGTAGCCATAGCTCCCCGAGGGTCTCGATGATCGCATCGAGACTAACGTCCTAAGGAGGTGTGGCAGGGCCGTTAGCCCGCGTCAGTTCTCCCTCTGTAGAGACGATGAAGTCCAGGCTCCCGAAATGCATGTGCGTGCCTGGGACCCAGTTCGCACCATGGTTAGCCATCCGTGGCCTAGTGGTGTCGACGTGACATGCAAAGAGCCCCTACCTGGCGCGCCAACTATCGGTGTTTCGAACAGCCGACTAGTAAATTTATATATTGCGCGTCCACCCCGGATGGTGTGCTAAGAGGACACAAGGATTATACTAGTTTGGGCTAAATGTCCCTATGTCCAGTTTTGGGCTGCTCATGTTAGCAGCACTGAGTTTGTAGTAGAGGGTTACAAACTAGTGAGAGAGGAAGGAGCTCCCAAGTCTCTGTGGTTTGATTGCTCGATGCTTCTACTGCTCGATCTATTGATCGATCGATCTCTCTCCCTGAACAGTGCCCTGCCTTCCCTTTTATAGACCAAGGGGAGAGAATAGGATACCAGAGACCGAGAGAAGAGAAGAGGGAAAAAGAAAATGAAATAAGGCTCTCGGGGGTGTTCCATCCTCCTCTTCGTGAGGGTCCCACTGACCCTGTAGATCATGGTGGCAGCGGCATCGCACCTGGGTCCTGTTGGCCGCTGCAGCATACGTGCGGGCGTCATGCGCCGTTCTTGTCTTCCATCCCATCCGATCGGACAGAATGGTCAAAGGGTCCCCTGACAGAGGCCATATGGGGGGGCTGGCGGTGTAGTGCCAGTCAACTGACGCCGGTCGACTGACGTTGGATGGTGGTTAGGCAGGGAGTTGGCAGCATAGTGCTATCCTATTGATGCGGTGGGCGACGTGAGACTCCCAGCATGGCCTGATGCGACCGCCAGTCGCATCAGGACGCGCCCGAGACGTGCTCCTGGGCGTGCGCCTCCACGTCGTAGTGGTTGAAGCGGTTCGGGTCCCACCCTAGGACCACTGCTTTTGTCTGGTAGCAAATCCGACCCCTAGGGAACGGGCGAGGCAGAAATCTCGCCCTGGGGAACAGGCGAGGCAGAAATCTCGCCTTGGGACCACTGCTTTTGTCTGGTAGCAAATCCGACCACTAGTCCACAAAACCCAACTAGTTGTGGCTAAAGTCCACCAGATAGGAATAAAAACACCCGTTACCCCCACGCGACCCTATCTAGCCTTTCGTCTCCCCGCATCTACCCACGCCGCTCCGACCACGGCTCCCGCATCCGCCCACGCCGCTTCGGCCATCACACGCGCGGCCACTGCTCCGGCATCCGCACGCGAAGATTGGATCCACCGCCACCACCACCACCGGGAGCGCCGCCGGTGGGGTTGAGGTGGGGAGTAGGCGGGTTGAGCATCTTCAGCTCCTTCTCGTCGGTGGGAGAGGGTGTGCTGCTTCCACCGTTAATTCCTTTGAACAGCAGCCCACGCCGCCGGACTTCCTCATCACGCTGCCGGACCTGGCCGCGACGAAGATGTTCCCGAGCCATGGATCCAGGGGCCAGCTTCAGCTTCAACTTCTTCTCTGAGTCTAGCAAGCACAGTGCGCAAGCAGGGGTATAAACGACTTTTAGTTGGGATACTAATACTTATTAGCCCAGGGATCCAAACATGCCTGAACTAATCACTAGTCAGCTAATTGCTAGACAATTAATCACTAGTCCTAGTTCATCCAAACAGGCACATATTTCGTAGCTAATAGCTTTGTATTTCCCAATCCTGGCTCCGCGTCTGGGGATACAGTGGAAGGCAGAAGCAGCACTGACCATTTCACATGTCCGCTGGACCGTCCGCGGCGACTATCCACCAGCATCATTGGGTTAGACAAGTTTCACCACATAAACCCGCTTGAAGAATGCGGGCTGCTCTTCAGACTATGCGGGCTGGTGACGCGGGTCTGCCCAGCGGGCTGGCGGCACGGCACGCGCCACTTGCAAGCTATTGTTAACGTTACATGGCCATGCAGCCCACGGCCCGTTGGCATGGCCCGAAGCCTGGTATTTTGGCCCGGCATGAGCATGGCATGGCCCGATGATTGGCGGGCCTGGCCCGATGCATAGGGCCATGCCTGGGCCGCTCCCTAGGCACGGCTGGTAGACCCGCGGCCCCTTTCCTCGCGCAGGCGCGGATGCGGGCTTCCCTCCCCTCACATGAGTACATGACGCTTCCCTCCCCATGCGCTCGCCCATGCATCCCATCCCAACTTCTGCCCCCCATAAAACTGAGATAATCACAAAGAAAAACCTGTAATTTTGAATATGAACAAGTCATGGCACGGACGGGGTGGGGGAAAATGAAGCGGGATAAACACAACAGCTAAAAAGATGGAAACAGAAGCATATTCACTACGACTTACCAAACTTCAGGACGTGAAGTGATGCTGGCCGCAACACCAAAGGAATCGCCAAATAGAATACCTGTAATTTGGCATGTACATCATGTCATGTAATTTTGGCATGGTTAGCTTTGTAAACAATCAGAAAGGAACCATCGGCCTGTTCGCTTGATCGTATTTGGTTTATAAGCCATGATTTATCAGCCAACGAACAGTATTTTTCTTTCACACCAAACCCTTCAACAGTACTTTCAGCCATGACTTATAAGCCAAACCAGCCCAAACGAACAAGTCACGTATGGATCTAGAATTGGCAAGCAGGAGGAGAAACCATAAAATTCATGTCAACGTGAAATGATATGGTGTCAAAATAATCAGAACATGGACGCTTGGCCGGCGTGCCGAGACCCATGTCCGTGACTTCCCATTCCCCCGGACTCGCTCGGGCGGAGCGGCGCGGACTCGTCGTCAGGAACGTCCAGCATGGTGCTGTAGCGTCGGGGCACAAGCAGTGGATGCCAGCTGGATTCGTGACCGACGCGACCGGGTCCATGGCCGTCGATTCCGGATCCGCCCGGCTGCCGCGCAGATCCGCTCCTCCCCGATCTCTGCCATCACTCGGAGGATGTCTCCATCACGCCGGCAGCCAGGATCCACAGCACTGCTGCGTCAAGCGTTGGGATCCACCTCGAGGCTGCCTCCGCTACCCGCGTATGGCGCGCGTGCGTCTTTGGGGATCCCGGTTGCCAGTGTTTTGGCGAGGAACACGGGCGTCACTGCCATCCCACGAACTCCTCCTTCATGCCACCGGCCGATCGACGTCGAGGGGAAAACTGGATCTCGCATCATCGGAGGTGGGAGAGAGGACCGCAGTCTCCGAGACAGCCGCCAAATCCCGCCTCCTCCAATCCAATGTGTCGCAGCTGCGACAGCACTTGCGGTCGGGTGTGTACTGTAGACTCGAGGGGCGGGCGGGCGGCGGCGGCGGCAGGGAGAACGGAGAAGAGACAGAAAGAAGAGAAAGGAATGAGGTCTGTACTCTGGAGCTGAGAGGAGGGGGTACTCCGCAAAATTGCCTGCGGGAGGTTTTCTGTAAAAACGACGAGGAGCTAGAATTTTCTCTTCGTTACATTAAAATAAAGATTAGACAAAGGATCTATACGTAAAATGTTTGAACGCGCGCACTGTAGATAACCGATTGGGTTGGGTTGTGGGTTGATTTACTGAATCCTAGAGTGCTTTTCTGCAAAAGCGCAAAGACACGCGCAGCCTTGAGCGAGCCGTGGAACTCGGACAGAGCTTTTGGATTCGCGGTAGGTTTCAAGGACCCTGATAGCTGCATAGAATTTGTGCTGCTGGATACAGTGAGAGTACATGAAGAGAGAACAATCGCAACAAAACGAATAAAACAAACTGTGTAAAAGAATATCTACAACTAAAAATCCAAATATTATAATAAAAGGCTAATTACCCACGCTATTTGATCAGACCATCTACCTTTTTTCCATTTTTTATTGTTTCTAGCCTCCGTATATCAGCGAGCGAGTCATAGTCATAGTGTCGTACACGTTGTTGGGACGCCCTCAGGGAAACGTAGTCGTGTTATTTTGTCGTGCACATGCGTCGGTCGATTGGGCGACTCTGGTGGCCCCAATTATTGACTGATGACATATGAAACTTCCAGCCAGGGAACGAATTTGTCGAACCAAAGAAAAAATAGCTAGGCCATCTGGCATATGAGAGTGGGCGTGGCACGGTGGCAGACGACAAGAGCTAGGGGCTCTCGCACGTAAATTAGGCCTGGAGGCGTACTAGTGCCCTATCGAACGGGTACTACTGCTCGGTGCTCGCGTGCAGCCGCAGTACACCGGCAAAAGCGCTCGGCCGGCCCTGGCTGAAAGGAAGCTGGACTCGGACTCTCGGCTTCCGGTTGCGTGCCGCTAGCTCCAAATCCGTCGGGGAAGGTGGAGGTGGCGTGGCCGCGACAGGCAAGCACTCCATTCGTCGAGGACCATGACACGGGTCGTATTCTCGGCGAGGACTACAAGGACTCCTCAAGGAGCTGTCTGGGCGGCCGCCAGGCTGCGCATCGAATCCGATCCAACAAGAAATCGTCGCCGGTAACAAATGGCGCACCGCAGCCGCACGTCCGCGCCGTGCTCCTCGAAATGATAAAGAAAAGGTACAGTTCGAGGTTGTCCCGGATCGAGATGCGTGCCTGTTGGGCTGGAACAAATGGGCTCAGATGCGTTCTGAGCCTCCAGGCACCGCGATAGCTTAGTGAAGCCCGTGGAGGAGTGCTCAGTAGTCGACCCATGCTTAAGTTAGGGCGTCCCAACGGTCCCAAATCGCTAGTCCACGTGAATTTCTATTGGGTTGACGGCTGACATAGGAAGTACTAGCTTAGCTAGTCTCACACATCTTTAAAAAAATCTCACACATATTTGATGTGATAGATGTTAGTATTCTTCTGTATAAAAATTTGGTCAAATTTAACATAGTTTGGTTTAGAACAAACTTTTAGTATTCTGCTGTATGTGTCATTACTCATTAGGAGCGGTTCTCACCAAGAAATTGCTTCAAGAAACACGGCCAAACTGCCCTAAACGCTATGCCAGACATTAAAGAGGTAAGAATTGCATATTTTTATGGGACCTCAGAAAAAGTTACGAAACTCAATATCTAACTCTACCAACATATGGATAGTATAAAAATTGAATTTGTGATATATTTACGAGTAAATATAGCCATACCTCGCAACTGAAGAAAACAACTACCAATAATTCGATACAAGCTTAACATGACATTGTTATGTTATTGTCGATATTAACTTACATTATAGATACTATGGTCATTACAGAATAAATTATAGCTTTTAAATTTATAAGCAAAATATTAATTGGTATTTAACATTCTTGTCCTTGCTATCTTATTATTGTTTAATAGTTTTTTTCCTTCCGCTGCAACACGGGGCCATGTTTTGCTAGTACTATTATAAAAGCAAGCCCACTAGCATCTAATTATGATAACCTATTCATGTCTGCAGGCCACATCGTGCACCAACCTACATGTTTATATCATCGGACCACATCCATCATCGCTAGCATTGATTTATGTCTATCAATGCATGCAAGTTACGAGGTACTCCCTCTCTCTTCCAAAAAAAGACTTACGTTTTATAGTTTTTAGAACATATTATTTCTTAATAAAAATTATCCATATATCCCTATTTATTGAACCTGAACCATGCTTGTCGGTGTTTCGGATCACCGGCTAGTAAATTTCTAGTTTACGCGTCTAGCCCGGATGGTGTGCTCGGAGGACACAAGAATTATACTGGTTTGAGCAGAACGTCCCTACGTCCAATCTGCTGCTGCTCGTGTTACCGGCACCGTCTATAGTAGGGAATACAGATGGGCGAGAGAGGGAGCGGATCCTAGGTCTGTAGTAGGGAATACAGATGGGCGAGAGAGGGAGCGAATCTTAGGTCTCTGGTGGAAGGATTGAAAAGTACTGAGAGTTTGTTCGGCTGCTCAGCCGTATGCTCGTGCCTCTCTCCCTCGTGTTGTGTTGTGTTCCCCTTTTATAGAAGAATGGGAAGATGCAAGTTACATCAGAAAAAGAGAAGAGAGAGAAAGATGGAGAAAATCGAGGAGAAGAAGCCCTCTGGGACCACCACGTCCTTCTTCTCCTTCATGCAGGTCTCGCTGACGCTATAGATGGTGACGGGGACAGCTCCACGTCGAGCTCTTATTCACCACTAGTGTCATGACTCGACGTCATCAGCTGGTCGTGGCGTTCCATACCGTCCTGGCGGACGGCGTTGTGAACCGATGTGCCTGTCAGCAACCGTATGGGGATTAGGCTGCACAACGTCCATGCACCCGTCACTGTTGACGATACGAACCCCTGGGGTGTGGCCTGTCATGGCCATGGTTCACATCAAGGCGTGCCCACGTCCGTTCTGGTGTCAGAGGCTTGACCCAGGCTCACACGCTTGGACCCGTAGTGGTTGGGGGTGGTACGGACCCCGCCGGGCGAGACGGCTCCCGTACCCTCGAGGTCAGGCGACATGGGGCCCGTGCCCGAGGGGTCCGGCGAGGTAGAAATCGTCCCTTCAGGGTCGGTCGAGACTTAAATACGTCCTTGATTATCTAAGCGAGTTGTCGTCCGCGGTCCTCGGATCCCTTCTTCGAGTATCCCTAATACTAATACCGACAATGCTAATTAAGAAATAAACGCCCCATTATAAGAAATGCGTGAAGGCAAGCATACCTTAATCTTAAACTGATATGGACCAACTATTGCTCAAGAGCTAAAGCATCAAGTTTTTTAGGATGTTTTTAAAATTGTACAACATAATTTTTTTTGGAAAACTGATATGTACCAAATATATTGCTCAAGAGCTAAAACATCAAGTTTTTTAGATATTTTTAAAATTGTAGAACATCAAGTTTTTTTTTTTGGAAAAACTGATATGGACCAAATATATATTGCTCAAGAGCTAAAACATCAAGTTTTTAGGATATTTTTTAAATTGTAGCACATTGTTTTTTTTAACGGAGGGGGTACTTGCTAATGAAGACATAAAACAATAATAATTATAATAAACCATCCGATTTCCATTCCAAGCCAATCTATCGGTCTAGTGATAGGGTATGTTGGATTAATTGGGTTTGCCCCATGGTTAGTCTAGCAATTAATCAACGAAATTCCAAAGGCCCACAATAAGTGCTAAGTGGGAGTGAGATTAGTACTACATGGTACACTCACTAAGAAGGTGAGAGAAAGAGTTGGAGGACCATACCATTTCACAATCTCCTGGGACTAGTGCATTCCACGATGGCACGGTCCAAGGCTACTTTAAAAGGCCAAGCATCGCCCCTTCTCCCAAATATCAGAAGCCACTGCTTCATCCTTCTTATTGCCCGCTGTGTTTTTGCTCTTGTGCTGCTCTCGTCGTTCTCCGGCCTAAGCCCCTTACGCGCACGAGAGGCTTAGGTGAGCAAGCCTCCGAAGCTCCATCCGCTAGCGTACCTGCACGGGTAGGTGGACGATCAAGTTTTTAGGGAGCGCATCCACATGACTGCTCCTCGTCCGCTCCGCCAGATGCGTTCTTCCCAGAGCGTCTGCTCTTTCCTAAGGGTCCGCTAAGACAACTGCTTTCTTCCCAAGCGCCCGTTCTTCCCCCAGCATCCGCTCCAGCAGTTGCGTTCTTCCCCGAGCAAACTACTACGTTGATGACCGCCCACTCGTGGGACTGCACTGCATCGCCTGTAGATCGACCACTCCGAGCAGGCCATCATGACCAAGACTAGATCTGGTGCTGGTGTTGGCAACAGTGTTTCTCCTGCCTCCGGCTCGGGTTCCACTGAAGAGTACAAAATGAACTCATCTCAAGTGCATATGCCCATGTGTGCAGTGATATTGTGGTTAGGGTCCACTGGTTCGGTAGGGGACCTACATATGAGATAAATAGATTGCTCATGTTCGTTATGTCATGTCATACGCGAAGTCGTATTTATGAATTAAAACATATCGGAAAATGACTAAGTATTTAACAGGCTATCCCCTTAACAACGTGCGGACACATAGTATAAGTACACAATGAACGTCTTATGCAACACCAAAGTACGTACGTCGTATGAACCCATTGTTGTATCCTTTTAGCACCAAATATACATATATTTCACTTTTAAACACGTTTTTTCACTTTAAAACGGAGGTATTATTATTATAGAAATTGAGAAGCAGTTAACGGTGTCCAACTGTCCAAGGATACGGATCTCCAATCGTGGCGAGCTTGAAAAAGCAAGCGGATCCAATCCAAACAAAGAAAAAAATATGCGGTGGCTCTCCCTAGCTCGTGGACATTGAGTGCCGTATGGGGCACAACTCGCGCGCTGGAGCTATCAGAAGCTCAGAACTACTACTACACAAATATGCGGTGCTTTTTTGCTTGAGCAGACTGTAGGCTGTAGCATCCAACTCGGACAGACCTGAAGCTCTCTTCCTCTTCCTTGGGTGATTGCGTCCTTCGGTCGTCTCCATCCGAGGCGGATGCCAAGTTAAGCACGGGTCCGCGAAATTTGTTTTAGACGATGACAATATTGGACACGCGGGCGCCGGAGATCAGGCATATCCTTCCGGGCTCGCACGCCACGTCCGCGTGAGATGTGAATCGCTGCAAGCTTCGGCGGATGGTGTTTCGTTGTTTGAAAAAAAATATTGAACCATGCTTTAGGCTCCGTTCGTTCGCTGGTCTAAAATTTAACTAAAACTAGCTTAAAAAATACTGTTATATCTAAATTGTTATAAGAGGAAAATACGATTCCAGCTAAAAATAAAATCGAACAAGCCGGGGGTAAGACAGAACAAGGCCGTAAACCAGGTAAGTTCAAACGAACGGGACAAGGACAACCCACCGCACCACCATTCCTCCGCGCCCGGCCTCCTCCGTCTCCTTCCCGGAGCAGTTCACAGTCCCCACTCCACCTCCTTCTACAAATAATACACCTCAGTACCTCGCCACACCTCCGCTCCCCTGCCTTCCGCTTCCCTCATCCCCAGCATCGTACGGACCCTGCCAACGCCGGCGCCATGGGGGCCTTCGCGAAGGAGGAGGACCAGTTCCTCGTCGAGCTCGGCCTCACGCAGCGCAACCCGGGCGCGTTCGCATGCGGCGCGTGGGGCGGCTCGGGCCCCGTCGTCACCTCCACCAGCCCGACCAACAACCAGGTGCGTCGGTCCCCGCCCGGTCCGATCTGCTCGGTTTTGCCGCTTCGGCTGTTTCGTGTTTGGTTGTTTTCTTTGGTGGATTTTGATTGAGTGTTGATTTTTTGGGTGCGTGGCTGTTTGTGTACTAGGTCATCGCGGAGGTTGTGGAGGCGTCCGTGCAGGACTATGAGGAGGGCATGCGCGCCTGCTTCGATGCCGCCAAGACATGGATGGCGGTGAGTTCCACTGACTTGTAATGCTCATAGTCATAGCAGTTCGCACGGATGATGGAATGCTGGCGTTTGTGGTTTAGTAGTTGCTACTGCCTGTCGATTTTAACTGCGTGGAAATGGATTTTTTTCACTCCCGTTGGGTTGGAATTTGGAGACGTTACTTCAAACATCTGCAATTGTTGGTCCTTTATGGGTTCGATGAGTTTCCAGGGAAGTTTGCATTCCAGTTTGTGATATGGGTTCTCGATTTGATCCAGGAACACGGATCTCTAGTGTACGGGCTGCATCTGTGAACTAGAACAATTTCAGACTCCATGCATGTTTGGGTTTATCAGATTTTGGAATCTATATGTTTTTCGTTATGTCAACAAGGTACACGACACCACAAGTTCATTGCTGGGACTGGGTAGCATTGCTAAAAACTTTTCCGTCCATCAAGTGATTTGATTCCAAAATCTTACTCCTATCAATGTGCTCATAAATCATAATGTCATTGCCAATGTGTCCAGATTCCTGCTCCAAAGCGAGGAGAGATTGTTAGGCAAATCGGTGATGCACTGCGAGCAAAGCTCCATCACCTTGGCACGCTTGTGTCACTTGAGATGGGGAAAATTCTTCCTGAAGGGATCGGTGAGGTTCAGGTAGGATCATACTTGCTTGATTGCTTCTAGTGCATTGTCTACAATCTGCACACCATTTATTGTGCTCACGAAAAGTACCATCATTGAGTTCACACTTCACAGCGCATCTTTGCGTTTCTGTTTTAGGATGTTAATTTATATATACTACATTATCATCTACGAGGTTTCGTTACTGTTTCCATATCTGTTAGAACTGCAACTTTGCCTAAAACATGTCATTCTCATATGTGCAGCACTATTGAATAGGTCAGTTGGTACTGCATTGATTTGTCCTCTTTTTTGTAGGAAATCATCGACATGTGTGATTATGCTGTGGGGCTAAGTCGCCAACTAAATGGATCCATTATACCATCTGAACGTAAGACCTTTCTTCCTTTAGTTATATCTTTTTTCATGCCATTGAAAACTACATCATTATTATAAAAAAAGGAAGCTACATCATCTGCAGTGGAACTGCAGATTTTAACTGCAGATTTGAATATTTGATCATTCTGGTTGCAGCTTGCAACTGATTCAGATTATCTATGACTGTTTAGGAGCCAGAAAGGGCCTTGTAAATGCTGGAAAATATATTTGAATAAAATTCTGATGGTCTAGCTTTGTAGGTTTGTGTATTATATCGGAGACGCTGAAATTGAGATCAGCCAAGATTTTGCACTTTTTTTTTTGCTATTGGAGCTGCTAATCTGCAACACAATCATTCATGTTAAATTATTTCCTTGTCACTACTTTAGTTCTGTGCAATAACACATCATTCCAGATTTCCAGTTTTCTGTTTTGTATGAACTTCAGTTTTCCCAATTCCCTGAAATGTTGCGTTATTACTTACTGAAATTACAATTATCACAGTAAAGGAGCATAATAAGTAACAGATCCCTTAGAAAACAAGGTTTTAGAGTGTTAGCTTTCTGATCGGTTGCAGAAGGTAGAGTCCCAGTTGTCCGAGCCTTTTGCATTGGTCTTGGGTGGCTTCATATCATCTTTTCTTCGTAACTCCTGGTCCTGGATATAAAGCATGTGTGCTGCTTGATGATAATATTCAGTGGTCTGAAACAGTGCACTTTGTGTTGTTTTGCAGGACCAAACCATATGATGATGGAGGTATATTTTAACAATTAGTTTCCCATGTCGTATATCCTACTCTTAGATATCAGTATGTAACATGCTAATGACTATGCTTATCTGAGTAGGTATGGAATCCCCTTGGAGTTGTGGGTGTTATAACGGCATTTAATTTTCCTTGCGCTGTGCTTGGTAAGTCTCTGACAGCTCATATATTTGGTGCATTGCATTTCTAGAATTTCTATTGCCATAAAAATCAACATAGTGCATCAGCTCTCTCTTTACTTTGAATTTTAGGACTCCTCGTTTAGGGAATGTTTAGCCAAAAAAAAGTTTTAACAACTCTTGGTGCAGGAAGTTTTTAGATGAAAAGTTTAGCAGTTGACAGTTAATGGTGTAACCTGGTATTTAGCTGCACCCATAGGATGCCTTTTAATCTACCTTTCATGAGTTCTTACTCCTTGCTCATTTCTAGTGCTATGAAATTGCTGTCAACATTTACCATATAATCCTGTAATCTTAATAGCCATGAATACCTCAATAATCTCTCATGTCATGTAGGTTGGAATGCTTGCATTGCTTTGGTCTGTGGAAATAGCGTTGTCTGGTAAGAATGGTTTACTTTTCTGATAAAATTGTAGTGCTGATATATATGTGTATAGAAAATGTAGCCATTAAATTCCGAAATATTGAGTTTGGCTCCCTGATTATTCATCTATTAGTTTGTCCCTGCTCATGGAAATTTACTGGTCCTGCCCTTCCAACAGAGTAAATTTAACTTTCTATGACTGTAACTGTCATATGACATGTTACCTTCTATGAACTGTTGTGGGTTGTGATGTGACTTGTCCTATTCATCTCATCATTTGTAGTTCAAGCAATTTGCACTCAGGAAGAACTTAGACAATGTGTGCTGCAACTTGTATCATCCTTGTAGGCTTTTAGTAAATATATGTTGCAGAGTTGGCTGGAAAAAAATGTGGTGATGCAACTAAAAATTTAGTTTTAATAGGTAGACTGGGGAGACAATCTTGGTTCTCAAGTCTGAAAAGTGAAAACAATGTCCATCTTCTTACACAAAAAATATTCATATATGAATATTATCTGTACAACATACTCACCAGTTCTGTTTTAGTGGCAACAAACTTGGTCAGCACCGCAGGGAGGCTGTTACTTTGTGTAATGTTGTTGTTATTCTTACAGGAAAGGTGCTCCAACGACTCCACTGATCACTATTGCAATGACAAAAATAGTGGCTAGTGTATTGGAGAAGAACAACTTGCCAGGCGCAATTTTCACATCTTTTTGTGGGGGCACTGAAATTGGTCAAGCAATTGCCCTTGACACTAGGATACCTTTGGTTTCATTCACTGGAAGTACAAGGGTAAAACTCTTTGTTCTGATATTGTGTAGATCCTGTAACAACACCATGTTTTTTCCCTATATGTATTTTCTGGTACGAACAGTTTTTTTCCATAGATCTACTTTCTTGTAAGGACAGTACTATAAGACTGCCTTTTTTTTGGGGGGGGGGGGGGGGGGGGGGTGTTTAACATTGTGTATGTCCATCGTACTGTGCTGATCTTTTTAAATATGCAACACTGGTTTCTTAATGCAGGCTGGTCTGATGGTTCAGCAACAAGTTAATGCAAGATTTGGTAAATGCCTTCTTGAACTTAGCGGAAACAATGCCATCATTGTTATGGATGACGCAGATATCCAGCTAGCTGTGCGTTCTGTCTTGTTCGCTGCTGTTGGTACAGCAGGACAACGCTGCACTACATGCCGCAGGCTGGTATGGTGTTTTTTTTATTTATCTTTTTCGTATTGTGGTTCATTTTCAATTTGTTTAATTGTCTTTCCCATCTTATTACAGATTCTTCATGAAAGCATATATCAAACTTTCCTTGATCAACTTGTTGAGGTATACAAACAAGTCCGAATTGGGGATCCGTTGGAGAAAGGCACCTTACTGGGACCACTGCACACTCCTGCTTCAAAAGAGAACTTTTTGAAAGGCGTTCAGACCATCAAATCTCAGGTGAACGTTAAAAGTAGTGCTACATTATTGGTTCCTACAATTATTTCAACCTCCATTACAATCTCATCAATCAATATAAATATCTATGAGAATCATGTGATTTGGAGTTTACTTCCTTATTGGTGTTGAAAGTTAAATGTACCCCTCTGGTCACAAAAAAATTGCTTTCAACAAGATTTGGTCAAACCGTAAAAACTACAAACATCAATAACTTTTAAATTATTTAGTTCGGAAGCATGTAAGTCATCTGTGTCGATATGTATTCGAAATATTTTCAACCATAAATTTGAAGGATTTTAAGAATATATTCTAGAAGAAATTAATGGTCAAAAGATACACATTGAAGTCAAATGTGACAATTATTTTTGCCCGGAGGAAGAATTACTTTATGTAAGCCATAAAATTCGAACAATATAATTTGACCTGTTTTATTCAGGGAGGGAAAATCCTTTTTGGAGGATCTGCCATTGAATCAGAAGGAAACTTTGTGCAACCAACGATTGTGGAAATTACACCTTCTGCACCAGTTGTGAAAGAAGAACTCTTTGGTCCTGTCCTTTATGTTATGAAATTTCAGGTAGCATATAGTTTTTTTTGTATTTTTTTACCTGTTCTAATTTCTGTAATTGGGAACCACTGTGTCTAATATTCACGAGGTTTGTGTTTCGTACAGACCTTGAAGGAAGCAATTGAAATCAATAACTCTGTTCCTCAAGGATTGAGCAGTTCTATATTTACAAAGAGGCCAGATATAATTTTTAAGTGGCTCGGGTAAGTAGTTCAACAACACGGAGAATTTAATTGCTATTTGAAGAAAGGATGTCTCTGTATTGTGAAGAGCAAATGAGAGTTGTGTTGCTCATCCCTCCTCTTTAGCATTAGATGCCCCTGTGGTGGTACTACATCGGTAGCATTCTAGTTTTTGCTTAATTGAATGGTAGTTATTTTGGTTTACAAGGTATAACTTGAGAAAGTCTGGTTCACTATTTTTCTTCCTTTTGGTTGGTATCTTTACACAGCACACTATTGAGCTGGTCCCCTTCTCTAGGACAAAAATTCATGTTTTTTGCATGCCAATATCATATATTCAATCTGATAATACCCAGTAAAGCAGTAAGCTCAGCCAGAGTTCCCATACATGGCATAAGCATTTAACCATACTCCTCTGCTACAGAATAAATCCTATATAATATATTTTGAATTTTGAATATTCTTGCAAAAAAAAAATCCATCTTTTGTGGGGTCCTTCTAGTTATATTTTTTGGATTGCCAATAAGACAGTCACACTGTTCATTCTCTTATTATGCAGGCCCCATGGTAGTGATTGTGGTATAGTGAATGTGAACATACCTACTAATGGTGCTGAAATTGGTGGAGCATTTGGTGGAGAAAAGGCAACTGGTGGTGGACGAGAAGCAGGGAGTGATTCCTGGAAGCAGTACATGAGGAGGGCGACTTGGTAAGAGTATACATTTTAGCTGTGATTGGATTTGAAATGGTACTATAGGCAATCATTATTAGAGCAGTGCATAATAAGGGTTGCTGCGAAATAGTTGCATAATTTGATATTATAATATACTGGCACCAGTTGCCGCATGTCACACTGAGTCTAAGATTGTAGAGTAGGTACTGTGATGATGGTTAGTTTCTTGCTTATAGGGCAGGCTAGAGACCCAGCCCTAGTCTACGGTTTGGTTGTTTGGGTCCAGCTTTTTACTCTGCACTTTGCCAACTGCAAGTCTTTAACACATCTTTACTGGATATTCTTCTTAGCATAATGGAATAACGAATCTATGCCAAGAGACATGAGTTACAAGTACCCTTTGTTCTGATTGCCCCACTCATTTGTGGATTGGTATTTGTAACAATCCGTTACTGCACAAAATTACCTTTTCTAAGTATGCTCAAGATTCTTCACGTGCTGGTTCTGCTTTCACCCCGCTTTACTAACCCATTCCACACATTTGTAGTACAATCAACTATGGGAGCGAGCTACCTCTAGCTCAGGGAATCAATTTTGGTTAATCCTGCAGGAGGGTTGCGCATGGATCTCGGTGTTTTCTGCAGACGTGGATGACTAATGGTAGAACTGATGCAACCGCGTTTGAGATATCTGCATAGACTTGAACAGCGTTTATCGGCGTCAGTTGTCAAACCTAAATTGCAGGACAGCAGTATTAGCATGTGTACATAAAATAAGATGTTTGTTGCTCGTGGTCCGTGGTCCGTGGTCCGTGGCACGTTTAGGTGCCGGTGTCCCAGTCTACTAATAAATTGGCTCTTCTATAAGAGTAAATCTTCCCATGTGGCTCTTCTATAAGTAAACATTCAGGCTCATCGGTATACTATGCAATTTTTTCACCCGTTTGATCAGGAACTGAAGTGTAGTATTATTCGCTGAGTAACGAACACATCAAAGAAAAACGCTGCAAGTTTGCACCTGGAAGATCCGACAAAGCTATTTGTCAACAAATAAATTTGTCAAAGAGGCACCTGAGTGTGGTGCATTTATGCCCTAATTACAAGTTCATATACATTGCTATTATTTTCCCTGTTGATGCGCTTAAGTGCCTCAAAACTTCTTCTGCTTCCTAAGAAGTCTATCCTTTTAAAAGCTACAAGTCCTTTCTCTGCTGATTCAGTACTTGAATACAAAGATCGAAGTCGATCGGCATGCCGGGAATCTGTATGCAAGGCCATGTCTATCTCGTTGGTTGACATGTTCTCCTATGTGAAAAAAAAGACAAATTTTCTGCCATTAATGTTTTAGAAGAAAAAAAGAGTCCAAACTGATATGCATTTATCCTTGTGTGTGTGACGAGTGTGGAGTAGTTATATACCTGGTAGAAGTTGTAGATGTGATCCAGTACTTGTATGCACGTAAAGCCACCATTGTTATAGAATGTCTTCGAGGAAGGTCCAAGCTCTCCAAAACGATCAATAGGGAATAGTATGGTAAGGAAGTGATTCTTGAAGATCAGGTCACTTCGCTCACTGCAGGAACAAAAGAAAGCAATTAGAATAGCAGATTGGACGAGGCTTGATCAATTTCAATTCCAACTAAGGATTACCTCTCTTTCAGTGGACGGGAAAAATTATCAGTTGGTTGATCTGGATCCCTCACATCCCCATTTGCATCAAAGCAAGTGGTGCTTTGCTGCTCATTGGCATCATCGGACCATGAAGAATCCATATAAATTGACGCAGATGAAGTTGGCTCAGAGATTGTCCAGCAGATTGAATCCAGAAGCGTGGCCGGTGTGATCGGGTGAATGGGTACTTCACATGACTAGCTTAAAACCAAAAGTTGGTCATTTTCATTTGAGGAAATGAAATCAAGAATAGCTAAATAAATGTGCTGTATTTTATTAAGAACCAGAAAATGTTCAGCGTTCACTGTATAGTGTATCCTATGATCTTTTCTGGGTGATAAATCAACTTAACTTTAACAGTCATACTGACCACTAAACTGCCTGGGCAGCTGGTGAGAAGACCCCACATGCAGATTTACAGCAATGCACAAAAAGAAGAAACCCGTACGCAGATTAATCCACACACACAAAAAAAGGAGATAAACAAGGATTGATTAGGCATGAAACAAAAGTCATTGCCTCATTATAACCATGATATAGATGACTAAACCCATATTATATGCATATTAATGACTGATAAATTGTTTCTTGTTTACTTATCAGTTTTGTGGGCGCATGGCACTGCAACTTGTAAAAGTAACTTTTACCTGCATTCGACGAGCACGGCGGTCTCGGACTTCTTTCTTTGCCACTTCAACAAACTTTTGCCTCTCTTGATGGACTTCATCGATCTCCTCTTGGGTTGATGGATGACCACAGGAGCTTGCGTTTATAGAAGGAACACTTCCAAGTTTCCTATTCTAAACGAACAGAAGATCTAATGTCACTTCAGTTGTAATCAAGCAATAGAAACTTACCGCAAACAACAAACAAAGCATAAAATTTCAAATGCAAAGGATCGTGAAAACATAGGATCGATACATCACAGAATTCATTGGAAGAAAATTTAATGTTGTTCATCATGCAAAATAAGGAAACAATGTCAGGTCCATTACTGCCCTTCTACATGGACCACAATACTGCAGTATCTTGTCCCTTCTCACTAAACATGTCGCAGAAGGGTAGCTGCCCGTTATCAAACATACTCTACTCTGTACTCCATACTATCCATTATTAAGATAGGTACAGTAGGGTTTGATCATGTAATACTCCAGAAATCAAATCGGTATTTCTCAGATCCAATACAAAGAGGACCAAGAGGGGGAAATGCCACAACAAAATAAGCATATAAATGAAAAGTCCTTGCTGGTCATGATTTTTTTTTAGCTGATCAGAGCACAAAAAGGCATTTTTTGGATAATTGGCTCAAGAGTACAATTGTACAACATAGTAACTTACCTCTTCTGATGTTCGGACATTTTCCAGAACCATGGCAACATGCCTAGCTAGGTCGGAAGACAAATGGACAAGGCGCTGCAAGTTTTTTTCCTTCACTGTTTTCAAGATCCAAAGCGGCTGATAGATTGGAAGGAGAAAAGGTAAAGACAAAGCAACCCCTGGTAACTTAGCACCTAAGAAACAAATGCAAGGATAGACTGACAGTAATGCACTATTGCTTACCGTTACAATGCTGTCTGAGTGGCCTACATATCTTTTAACACAAGCATCCTCGCAGACAATATACGTGGCAGGGCAACCAATAAACCAGTGCTCCAGCAACTTTGCACCTTCTCTAGTAGCAGCATCAGAAATCTGCAGTGAAGGGGGTTTGGTAATCCTCGTAAGCTAAAGAAATTCAGAGAAGTCATTGCATCACTTGAGCTGATTAGCAATTCTCTTTGCCTGAAGTATTAACAGATACATCAATCCAAATGGTGTTGCAAATGCAACATTCCATCAAAAGAAACAATAGAAATCACTCTTTTCCTGCCAGCTTCGATTAATTGAGCAACCTTCAGGAAAGGTGGGAAGAAATTAGCTGGGCCATACCTTTTTCCTCATCTCATCAGATATCCCAGGGTCAATGTAGATTGTGTCATTCACAAAAACCAACCCATCATGACCACCTTTTTCCCCAGGAGTCTGGAGCGAATGCTTCCGGGTCATATCTGAGCATGCCTTGTCCTGAAATATCTGTGGTGGAAGGCAAGACTTCTCGTTAACAGGAACTCCAACAAGGCGGTTGAACTCCCCGAGCGGCACACCGTTGTCCCCAATGCTCTTGATGGCATACAAGGATTCATCCAACCTCACTACAGTCAAAACATCACAGGATACAATGACGCGTTAGACTGTTAGTAACTTCAGCGGAAATTGAAGGTCGCATGTTGATTCATGGAGCTTGAGCTTACTGTTCCTCCGCACGCAGTCCACAAACCAACCCAGCGTAACAAGGAATAGCCCGTTCCTCGGACCATGCTTCAGTGCATGCTCGAACTTGCGTCCGGCAAAGCTGTGCTGCAGAGGTTAAGGAGCCACAGCATCCATCCTGAATTGGGGAAGCAAGTACTAGTGCTATAGTGGACAGAGAAGAGTTTTAACAGCACGCGACGTTCATGTCGTGCAAAGGATATCTGAACCACGAGGTGCGTGCACTTGGGGTGCAAGCTCCCGCTGTACTCGCCCCCGAGCCGCTCCGTCGCCTCCTTCACCTGAACCCTCGCCTCTGCAACCGACCATTCAGCCGAGAACACCAAAAACCCATCAAACAGGCAACCTTTTCCAACCTTCACCGGCAAAATCACAAGCAACTAATCCGCGCACCTTTGGACAGCCCAGTGACGCAGATGACGAGGCCTGCGAAGGGCCCATCGGCGCACGCCGCCGCCGCCGCCCCCGCACCGGCGGCGGCCCCGCGCGATGCGGCGGAGGAGGAGACCGATGCTGCGGATGAGGGGTTGTGATGCATCCCGGGGATCACCAGCCGCGCGCACCCCCTACTGGCGACCACCTCCACCCCGCTACGGCTAAGCATCGACATCGCGGCCGCGGCTGCTGCTGCTGCGTCTGCGTCGGAAGGCGGCGGCACTCGCGCCACGCATGTGCGGCGAAACTAATTAAAAGGCCGGGCGGGGTTCCGTGAGGTGGGGAGAAAGGGAGGGTGAGGAGAGCCTCGAGGTCGAGGAGGGACCGGATCCGGTGGCGCTTTCGAGAGGGGTGGGCCGTGGGGAAGGGAGTTAATGGCGGCGATCGCGCGGGGTTTTCCTCCACCTTCTCCTTTGGCCAGTGGAGGGGGACCTCGCGGTCGCGGGCGGCGGTGGATGACGATGAGGGTCGAGGGAGGCTGTAGGCGATCTGGCTACACGGCGCGGCGGGCGAGGTGAGGAGGTGACCGTTGGGAGGGTCTGATTCGCTTGGTTTTCCCTTCGCTTTCCTTTTCTTTTCTCTTTTTTCTATTGGTGTTTTGGCTGCTGGTGGCCGGAGCAGCAGATGAGACGGATGGAAAAACAGCGTTGGCAGGTCTTATTCGCTTGAATTATAAGTCGTATTTTTTTAATTAATAAATAATATTTTTTTATATTATAAATCAGCCAACACGAATATTTAATCTGGGCATTATTAGGTGTGTGGTGAGATCATGTGATGGCGATAGTAGGTGCGCTAATCTGTGGTTGTTTATTGGAGTAGGCGGTGTGTTTTATTCAGTCTGTTCGCTGGTTGGTTTCTAGGCTGATAAATCCGACTGATGCTGGTTTATTGTAAAAAAAATATCATACCATGACTGATAAGCTCGGACTCAAACCAACCAGCGAACAAGTTAATTGTTAGAAATAGTTGGGCATATCGGTTGCTCTTGTTGAATAAGCTAGCGGGTAAACGGTCACAGTGGTGGTGGTGGTGGTGATGTAGATTTTTTTAGGAGTGTCTCTTTCCGGAGAGATTTGAAATGATATTAGCGTGTTCAGATGTGCTAATCTCTTGAATCTCGATGTTCACTGTTCAGTCCGTTTTAAGCTCCCTTTAGCTTCGTCTTAAGTTAAGCTTATTTAATTTTAACCAAATTTATAGAAAAAAATCCACCAACATCTAGATCATTAAATTGATCGCCAAAAAAAAATCTAGATCATTAAGTTTGTTTCATTAGATTTGTTCATGTAATATTTCAAAAGAGGATTTATTTGGATTTGTAGCTATGAATATTTTTTTTTTTCTAAAAACATGATTAAAGTTTTAAAAGTGTGACTTAAGACAAAGTTAGAGTGAACCATAAATTAAAATTGAGAGAGGAGCACTGCACATATTTTATATTTGTATCAATTGATTTGAGGTTGAACACGACATGTCAACACCAATGATTCATCTTCAAGAAAGGTAGGCTGATGTTTGATTTGAGGGATGCCCTTTAAAAGCAAGTGGCCTAGAAGTCGCTATGTATAAACGATGTTGCTTAGCCATCTTTGTGTTCATATGGCCTAAGTCACTCGTGGTAGTACCGTAGACTATATCCTCCACACATGCCCAAACCATATTTGGGGCACCGTTGGCAATGAGTGGTAAAGGAAAGGATGGTAGTTGTCGATAAGGAGCGCACTGAAGTAACATGGTAATAACATCAATAGAGATGTTAAAAAAGAAACAAAGAGTATCGAGTCCGATAGATGAAGAAAAAACAGCAGTAGCAACGATAACAAAACACAAGAAGTATCATCGTCCAATTATAACTCACTTTATTAGTCTTGTTTTATGAAAAGTAGAGAAACCTATTTTATTGGGCGTTAAATAAAAGGTTGAACTCTAAGCATAGACCACTTGAAATTTTATAATCCACGATACATACAACAAAATCAGTCTCATATTGTCCACGCTTAAAAAGTTTGACTTTGAATAAAATTGAATGGGTTTATATTGATCAAAAAGTGTAAAATTTGATACTCTCAAGAGTTTAGGGCACCATAAACGCTTACTGCTAAAGCCAAGGCCTCCAACTCGACTATCCATCGGCTGATGTGTCCCTGTTGACACAATTGGAGGCGCGGTTATGCATCCCGCTCGAGATCCCTTTGATCAGCAAGCCGAGGTTGAGGAGGTCCAGGACACCTTCAACGGTGTTGTCAGTGCGTCGGAGTGGGAGGCTTGCTGGTAAGGCCAAGGCCTCCAACTAGACTGTCCAGGCACAAAATGTGCTAAAGCAAAAGTTAGGGATCGCAAACATGGCGCAGAGTCTGGAGCCTACGGCCTTGGACAGTATCCAGGCCTTCTTCGCTGAGCCGTTGTCGCCCTCCAAGCAGGAGGCCCTTCAGACGCTCTTCGCTTCAGATTTCGATCCGGTGGCCATGGAGCTCAGCCTCACTGACTTCGAGCAGGACGCTTTTTAGCCGCTGGGTTCAGGGCCTGCTGTGTTTGTTTGTCCCTTTGCTCGGTCCTCTTCGTGGCCGCTACGTAGCTTCTTTTTGTAATCACAATTGTGTGAGCTCTGTCGGTGTTTGGTTCGGTAAACATAAATTACTGTCCCAGCTTTAACAATTTGTAAAACTCTCCTTCTATTTAATGAATAGACACGTTCGAGAAAAAATAAACACTTACTGCAGTGTATTCGGCTCTCACTCTTAGAATATTACTCATACTACTATTGGACTTTGAAGATACTTTTCTGTATTGAAAACCATTATGTATCAGATAGAACATGCAAATAAATATACTATCTCATAGCCAACCCTACTGAATAAATGACAAAGAACGAATTAATTAAGAAGCAATAAATATCTAACCAAACCTGTTGATTCATGCCTCCCTTTGCCACTGGACACAACCTGCGGTGTACACTGTACAGCACAGCGCCTCAACAGAGAAACCCTTCCAATCCAACCGTCCACTTTCTCGCGCACTTTTTGTACCGGCGTCACAGTGAAAGAGTGAAGACGCAGCCCGGATCACGTGCCCTGCTGCGCCCAACCATCATGAGCGTCCAAGAGGAATCCTCTTCCCGGCTCTTCTCGTGCCGGCGCCTGCGGTTGACCGGAAAGCGGCACCAACAAACCCTTCACGAGCGGTGTCCTGGATGGATGGGGTTAGTCCGTTGCTGTTGCTGGTGCTGGTGGTGGACCCAGAAGGCAGGGTGAAGTCGGCGGCCGAACGGCCCTTCCCGTGAATTACTGGGTGGTTGCGGCTGCTCCTGTATGTTTGGTCGTATTTGTTTTATAAGTTATGGCTTATTAGCTAACGAATAGTATTTTTTTCTCACATCAAACTAGCCAACAATACTTTCAGTCATGGCTTATAAACCAAACAAGCTCAAGTCAATCCAAGTGAACGTCAGGCAGGCTCGATGTGGCCTAAAAGGTCGTTTACTTGAGCGTCAGAATCCAAATACTATTGGCCTATTGCAATCGTTGTGTGCGCTCGAGAGGATGAATGCTGGATTGCTGGACGGGTTCCTCCTGGTGCTCCGTTGAGGTCTCCGAGGCAGAGTTTCCATCACGGGTAAAAAGTGGAATTTTGTTCCGTCGATCAATTCTTTCGATGAGGAAAGGGCGGCACCCAGCAGCAGGCATGCATGAGCACTGCGTCCTTTGGCTCAGCTCATGCTTGCTTTTCCAGTTTGCCTTCGGTGCGGAGCTGCACTGTGCCGGTCGACGCGGAGTCTGGCAGTGCAATGATTAGCACGGCGCTGCCCGGCTCGGGTCTCCACCACCGATCTGCGATCTCTCCGTTGATGCGATGCGAAGTGTCCTTGGAAAGCAGTCACTGCGCGCATCAACATTCTGTTAGACTCGGAACGCACACCGGGTCAGGGCGCTTTATCGCGCTCGGATTCCGCACCACCCGACATGCATCCCGTGGAGACCTGACCTGGGACGCTCCAATCAACCGAGCGTGATGCATCATGCGTCCAACACATCTTTACGTACGCCGTCTTCGAATGTTACTGGACCACTGGAATTCTACAAACATAATCTATATCCAATCACCTGGCCAAACTTTCAGAAATTGGGAAACACACATGATTCTCTCATGGGGATCAATGACGCATTGTGTAGCACTAGCACGAGATTAGAAGAGCTTGGTTGGATTACCCATCTCATTTCAGGCCCATTAAGCCATGGCCTGCAGCTGCTGATTCGGCCCGTTCGCTTGTGGAGGTCGTCCAACCAAGCAGGCTACGACTACGAGTGGCGCATCTAACATCATACGGCCGCGGATGAGCCGGGGACAGAGAAGGCGGATCAATGGATCATCAAACCGGCATGCCCTCCCTGGCACGGGCCGGCACAGGCCGTCGTAGAAAATCGCCTCGCGTCCGTGTGAAAATCTGGGCAGAAACGTGGCCCACTTAGAGCTTCTCTAAAAGTGCCCAAACATCACAACCAAAAACTGATTTTAGGTATTTGCATCAAATATTTTTTTTAACGATCATCCAAAACTATTTTTTTTTGTGCTTTTGTTAATACTAGGTAGCGTGCCCGTGCGTTGCTACGGGACAACTAAATCTTTTGTACTAAAAACATACGGATCGCACGATAAGATAACAATACTGTTAAATTAAATACCGACGTCAAATTGACATTTAATTCAAAAAACAAAGTTCGTGAAATTAAGACAGTCACGGAGAGCGCGACGTCGTAGGCTCACAAACTCTACTGTATAGACTTTTTTGTGATACGGCTAAGATAATATTTTATATCGACAAAAAAAATTCTACGATATCCATTTCTTTCATACGCCAATAAATCCATGAATAAGTTCCGCTGCATCTCCATGTAATCATGTACACACAGGTTCGAGTATATATGCAAATAGGTTCGTGCCCGTGCGTTGCTACGGGACAACTAAATTTTTGTACTAAAAACACATGGATCGCACGATAAGATAACAATACTGTAAAAGTATATGACCGATGTTAAAGTGACATTTAATCTAAAAAGCTAAGTTCGTAAAATTTACATAGTCACAGAGAGCGTGGCGTCGCGGCTCACAAACTCTACCGTGTAGATCTTTCCGTGATGCGGCTAAGATCATTTTTTATACCAGCAGGAAGAGACTTTCGATATCTATTTCTTTCGTATGCCAACAAATCCACGAATAAGTTTCACCACATCTCCATACCATCCTGTACACGACCCTGGCAAGCGAATTAGCCACAACTTATGTAATTAGTTTTATAATTAGCTCATGTTTAGTCCTCATAATTGATATCTAAAAATTCAATGTGACAGGGACTAAAGTTTAGTCTAGGATCCAAACACTCCTGACTCTTGACTCCTGCTGGCTGCTCACTTGCACCACCATGCCTATGTGCAGCGGCGGATTCAAGGGGGGGCTGGGGGGCTCCAGCCCCCCTAATTTCTTGATTTCAAGCCTAATCACTGTAGCAAAAGCTTGATTTCACCATTAAATCTTCATGCAAATCAACATCTCCATTGTTTTAGCCCCCCTTATCCCGCATCGTGCATCCGCCACTGCCTATGTGTCTGCACGTATATACTCTAATGCCAGAACGTCTAAGATGGTCTTTATTGTCCACCCTTTGAAAGTATCGTAACTTTAAGGTTGCCATTTGTGTATGCTGTAGGATTGGGATGCTTTGCACTGATCCATGAGGGTGTCCATGAGAGTCGAATTTTTTGATGCCGTTATGATGTCTAAGCTTACCAATCAGACAGAGACGAACTTAATTGTTAAAATATTTTCAACACTGCTTTCATATACCCCCTCTGTCACAAAATAGAATTCATTCTCGCTTCCCGAGAAGTTAACTTTTTTTTAACTTCGACCAATTATATATAAAAAATATTAATATTTATAATACATAATTAGTATCATTACATAGAACATTGAATATATTTTCATAATAAACTTATTTGAAGATATAAATGTTGCACGTATTTTTTACAAACCTAGTTAAAGTTGAGAAAGTTTGACCTGCACGCATCCCATAACGACTTATATTTTAGGGTAGAGGAAGTATATGCTAATAGGAGTAGTCAACTGAAAGTGGTGATGAACACAACAATACTTTCATATTATATGCTAATGGGAGCACGAAGAAACGCAGGAGAATGGACCTATATACTAATGACGGGAATATTCGTTTAGGAAATTACAGAAGGTTCATCAGTCTCACCATGTATAACCTGCACATCTTTTATTTGACACCACTGATGTTTTCTTCCATGCATGATTATTGTTTTTCTTCCATGCATGATTATTGTTTCATGCATGATTATTGTTTCCTTTCATGCATGATTATTGTTTCTTTTCATGCATGTGGCCTTAGGTGATCGATTTGTTTCCTTCAAAGTAGGCGGGGATCGGAGGGATAACAATTTCTTTTTCTATCGCGCCTTTCCTTTTCTCGCTCATCTGTTGGACAACGTGGGAGGTGGGATCAATCGCATGGGGTGACAGATGGACGAACCAAGACAATTGTTGCACCAAAACGATGTCCACACTTTGTTCTTTTTAGTTGTAGGAGATTAGAGATGCTCTTAGAGCGAGAAGCCATCATTTCGGTTGGGGCACTGTTAGGCTTTTTAAAACCCAACCCGTTACAATGGAAGAAAAAAGAGAGAGAGAGAGAAATTCATATTTGGTCCCTTTAAAATCAAGTCTTCTCCTCTTGGTCCTGATAGATTTCAACTTGCCTATTTGACCCAAATCTACCTTTGATTCTTTTTATAGCCTTTTCGTCAGTTTGGTCCTCTAACGGCATTAAATGGGGGATAAAAAGATCATTTTACCTTTGGACGCGAAATTAACCTAAGGAACAGACATAGTTGTTCATTGTATATTTCACAAATGTTTTTAGTTTCTATATGTTTCATGAGCACTATTTTAGAGTCGAGAGTGCTACTTTGTATGTGCCATTTGCCTTGCTGGGTCACATCAAAACTATGTGCATGAAGGGAACCGAAAGGGACGCCCTTGTCCCTTCGTTTTCAAGGGACGGCTTGAACCTGCGCATCTGAAACGGACATCCTCTCCGGTCCATCTCCTTCGCCCACAAGCAGCCTCTAATTTGGGACCGTCACATCCCATTTCTGACCATCCCAGCAACCTAATACATGGTAAATCATGCCAACTGCTTTTATACTTTTTTCTCTCTTACACCCTCTGTCCCGTATAATAAATAAGTTTTTTGAAATTTTCAGACAGATTAAGGACGCTGACGAAAGACGCATGTACCCTTATATCTCTTGAATTTGGCTGTCATTGTTTGCATGCACTCATAATCAGCTTCCATATTAGGAGGCAATGTTCCATATTTATGTACAGTGTCAATTTTTTTGGAAGATTGTAAACCTTAGAACTTACTCCGTACAGTATTTGTTATGGGACGGAGTATATATTTTGGGAACCCTGCACCAAATAGGAATGTACACAACCATTAAGCTCTCAAACCTCTTCAATAAAAAGTTTAAGACCGTACCCTAATCATCGGTTCTGTGTACGGAATTGTAGGGCCCAACCAAGAAATAATAATGTTGAAACACCTCCTTCTCAGTCTTAGTAAACGCATTGGGCGATTGAACATTCATTCAGGACCACCATACATTCCTTGTTTGATACTAACGTAACAGATCGAGACACGAGTCAAGGGAGTAGGAACAAGTTTTTACTACTAACTAGTATACGAGGTTATTGATGGCAGCTAGCTTGTGGCTACAATTAGCTGCCCCTAATCCTCCATAGCTACGGGACCATTTGATCCACACACTTCATAGTACATATATACACGACGCGCAGCTTAATTTGAGCATTCTCCCACGACGAATGCCTCGCAGGTCGCAGTCAGCCAAGTCGTCGGACGTCGCACAGTTTCCCCGATACTGCGTGCTTGACGGAGGGTTTCCGGTTCGATCAGGCGAGGGAAGGGGATTCCAACTCTATTCCATCTAAATTCTCTTCGTGTTTGGCGCACGCACGCATTGCCATTGCCGCCGATCGATCAAGCGAAGAAAAGTCCACTCCAGGGTGGCGTGGCGTACGTGGCTCCTGCATCTCGAGGCCAGGCCAGCGCGCGCGCCGGGGGACAACGACGCCGATCGAATCGATCCTTACTATCTTCTCGTCGCCAAGCCCGGCACGCACCACATGCTCTTCGTTCGTCGTCCGTCCCTTGCACGATGGCATCCAGGAAAACAGGCCCGAGGCCGCACGCAGTACGTCCATCCACGCGATTTTTGGAGTGCATCGTTGTGCGTACTTGCGACACGAGCGAGACTTGTTTGCTTGCACTACTTCTCCTTGTATTGGTACTGTCCTCGCTCCTGTGTGAAATGCGAGCAGGCTACGTGGTATGCCCATCATCACCTGTCATGTATCGATCGCTTCGTCAGAGTCATCACGTACTGATCCGGTAGCCCAGATATGCTCCCACTGCACAAATCGACAGTGAAGTGTGCTGCCGACACCGGAAAGGTACAGATCGAGGCGGCAGATAGATGGGTCTCTGCGTCTAGCCCTTCTCGGACTGTTTGCGAGGCCTTAAACGATCGTAGATTATTTACTGCTGGCTGGTTTAGTGTGAGAGAAAAACACTGTTCCTGACTAAAAATTTACGATCGTTTACGAGCAAGCGAACAGGCTATCTGTCTGCAGCGGCGTTACCTGCAAGGGTGCAAACCTCGTTCTCATCTCTTCCAACCCTCTCTAGCGACTACTTTTGCTTTGTTCGCTTGGCCGATTGTCTGATTTATTAGAAAAAAAATACCGTTCGTTAACTAAAAAGAGTATGGTTTATAAGCCAAGCAAATATAACGTTTAGCTATTAAGTCAGGATCCTTGTCTGCAATCCCCTAGACCGTATACTCCTTTTGATTCTATACTAGGGCCATTTTAGATTCGTGCATAAGTGTGATATTTTCAAAGCCTATTTCACCGTTTAAGGCCTATATTTAAAATGATGTTTATATATATTTATATATGTTTGTTGGGCCGAAGAGAGAGTCGTTGTAATAACCTGAAACTTCGGGGACATTTGCTGGAAATCCAAAGCTGCCCCCAAAGGGAAACCCGAGCGTCTGTGACGTTACTTTTGACTCCCGTGGTTCCTTCCCGCTTTTTTCATTTCTGTGCCGCTAGTCGTATCACATTTAGCTCCTATCTTGGCTATGACAATCATTAAACAGAAATATAGATTATTTATACTAGAACCTATATCTATATATTACTAGTGGACCATGTACCAAATATGATACTTGCACTCGCGCATATCAAAAGAACATCGTGGCGCTTTACCACAAACTTGTAGATGAGTTATACTAGATACCAACTACATTAGGAAATTTGAAGGCATTTTAGGTTTGTTTTAGGTCAATTTTTTTTACTTTGGCCATAAATATCTGACACTTTTTTAGGTTAACCTTATAATTAACTTATTACGAGCAATACTTTCATAATATATAGTTCATTTATATAGGATGACATAATTTTATTGTTTTTCAGCCAAGTTGCAAAAATTGAAGATAATGCTAGGATCTAGGTGTCTGTTAGCCCGCCTCTCTGTAAAAAAAATTTATCTACGAAAATGCTCTCAGGATGTCCGATGCTTCGGACGCAGCCTTCATGGGCATGCGGAGCCCAATACGTGCTTGCTCCGGTTTCTTCGTAAAAAATAAATAAATGTCGATTCCACATCCCTTTCTGTTGTGGCCTTCTTTCACTGTGCGCATGCGTCTTCCGTGGCTGACTCCACCGCGCCGCCTTCCCACCACTCACCTTCCTAGTGCGGGGGATGCTCGCTGCGAGCAACATAGTCGCTCGGCGTTGTCGCCTCCACCACGGGGCACCACACCCGCCTACCCTGTCACTGGGAGCCGCACAACAGCTCTCGGTGGCCGCATAGCCGCACGCCCGCAGGCATCCCCTGCGCCACTCCACGGCATCGAGCTTCGCGCCGACGTCAAGTTCTGTGTTGACGAGCCTCCATTCGTCCAAGCAGCAAGTAGATGCTACGCTGAAAGCGCATGTTGCAAGAGTATACTTCAAGTGGTTCAGATGTTTCAGAGGTATGTTGCAAGTGTTGTATATCAATGTTGCAAAAGCAGATCGGGATGTTGGACATGTTGTAATGGCTATACACGTATTTTCAAGTGTATGTTTCAAATGTTTCATATGTTATAGATGTATGTTACAAAAGTCTTATCAAGATGTTGCAAAAGCAGAATCTGGAAGTTGCATATATATATATATATATATATATATATATATATATATATATATATATATATATATATATATATGCATGTTGCAAGCATATTATTGGTGCAGAAAGTGACCAACACGTTAATATTTGTAGTTTTGCCGTACGTTGTGATCATATGTGGCCTAGCACTCAATGACATAGGGTTTATACTAGTTCAGGCAACGTGCCCCACGTTCAGTTTAAGTTGATCGGTGACTTTATTCCTGAGCCCAGGTGCTCGAAGTTTGTTGTGGGTGAAAGCATCTAGGCCCCTAGTTGGATTTCGGTGATTAATGTCAATACAAGATTACTATGACTAACGTGTGTTTTGCAGAGGCAATTAAGTTAGGTCATGGTAATGGAGATCGATTGGGCAATCGAGGTTGTCATGCCCCTACGATGGAAATCGTTTCGGTTTTCAAAGGATGGACGACAAGGTTAAGGATGACTAGTTCTAAGTGTCGATTGGAGTTGGAGAGACACTTAGAGTAGTTTAGGACTTTGTTTTTCCTTTGGCCGTACTATGAAGGGGGGTATGAACGGGTAGCTTGACCTAGTTGAGTCTAGTGAGTTAGGTGTGGTGCACACTTGTTAAAACTAGCTCTAGGTAGCTCCTATGAATGCCTAAGATCCTTTGGAGCAAACTTCATTCACATATGTTCGAAAGTTGAAAGTGAATGGAGGGTCAAACACTGACCGGACGCTGGCTCCGGTGCGACCGGACGCTGGCCGCAGGGTCCGGTCAGTTCGTTTGACTGAGGTGGTTAAGTCTGTTGTGACCGGACGCTGGAGGGTCGTGTGACCGGACGCTGAGAGGCAGTGTCCGGTCGACTCCAGTAAGGGTCCAGACTTGGAGAAGTGTGACCGGACGCGTCCGGTCAGTGCGACCGGACCCTGAGGGTTCAGCGTCCGGTCGAGTCCAGTAAGGTTCCAGTAAGGGTTTTATGCGACCGGACGCGTCCGGTCAGTGCTGACCGGACCCTGCCAGCGTCCGGTCGACTCTTTAAATACTGGTTCGCGGGTAGAACTGACCGGAGCGTCCGGTCATCACGACCGGAGCGTCCGGTCACCCCGCAGAAGCTCATAACGGATAGTTTTTCAGGCTGCCTTATAAATAGAAGCTCCACTCGTGAGTGGAGTAACTTTTGCTCATTCCAACAGCTGAGAAACACGTTTGTGAGTGCCAAGAAGAGCAAGTTCCTAGTGAGGTGTTTGTGATTTGAGAATCCAAGAGAGTAGCCTCACTAGCAAATCAAGAGTAGCAAAGTGTGCATCCATCGTCTCATTAGGCTTCGCGTGGTCAAGTGAGAGTTCGTGCTTGTTACTCTTGGTGATCGCCATCACCTAGACGGCTTGGTGGTGATTGGGAGTTTGGTGTTCTCCCGGCGGAGCTTGTGGGTGACCCAACTCAAAGTTGTGAGCGGCTTTGGGTGATTCGCCGCGACGGAGTGTCGAAGAATCAACCCGTAAAGAGCACTTGATCCTTGCGCGGATCAAGGGGGAGCTACACCCTTGCGCGGGTGCTCCAACGAGGACTAGTGGAGAGTGGCGACTCTTCGATACCTCGGCAAAACATCGCCGCGTTCCTTTCTCTCCCTATTTACTTTGAGCACTTACTTTGAGTATTTACTTTGAGTAATTCAATACTTGTTTTTCATCCATAGAATTGCTTGCTAGAGTAAGGTTGAAATATAGGTTGTGAGTTCGTTGTGCATTAGTTTGATAGAAACACTTTTCTAGGCACAAGGGGTTAATTGGGCCATCCGTAGGATTTGTTTATTGCAAGAGAATTTCGAATTAGCCCAATTCACCCCCCCTCTTGGGCATCTTGATCCTTTCAATTGGTATCAGAGCCTCGTGCTCACGTTTTTAAGCTTAATCGCTTAGAGCAAGATGTCTCACGGGGATGGTCCTCCTCCTATCTTTGAGGGAGATGATTTTCCATATTGGAAAATCCGCATGGAGGCATACTTAGAAGCTCTAGATGTTGGAATTCTTAGAGCCGCCTCCCAAGGGTTCCCCGCACCTAGGAATGCCGCCCAACTTCAAGGCGATGAAGTAAATTATGAAAAATGGAATGCAAAGGCTCGCAACACCATTTTTAGAGGCCTTTGCAAAGAGGTGTTCAATCGTGTAAGGAACCACAAAGACGCCCATGCACTATGGTCGGACGTTTGTGCGCTCCATGAGGGAACCAAGAGTGAGCGTGAGGAACGCTATCATCTTGTGATTAAAAAGCTAAATTCTTTTGAGATGTTTCCCAAAGAAAGTGCTAATGAGATGTATTCTCGACTAAATGTTCTTGTAGAGGAAGTCAATGGGCTTGGACTTACTCAAATGTCACCATCCGACGTTGTGAGAAGAATCTTGAGTGTCCTCCCCATTGACAAATATGGGCACATTGTGACCGTGCTACATCAAGGTGATCTTTCCACCGCTACACCGACACAAATCTTGGGAAAGATCAATGCTCATGAGATGTACATGCACATCACACCACAAGACGGCTCATCCTCTACAAAGAAGAAAGAGAAGGACTTAGCATTCAAAGCTAGCCAAGACAAGGGCAAAGCAAAACTTGAGTATGAGAGCTCAAGTGATGAAGATGATGAAGAAAGTCTTGCCCTCATGGTGAAGAAGACCACCAAGATGCTAAAAAGGCTAAATAAGAGTGGCATCAAGTTTGATGGCAAGAAGAAGAAGTTCTTCACAAGCTCAAGAAGAAAGCCAATCTCCGAGATGGATTGCTACAATTGTGGCGAACTTGGCCATCTAGCTCATCAATGCACAAAGCCCAAGAAAGACAAGTTCAAGAACAAGGGCAAGAAAGATGATTCAAGTGATGAAGATGAAAAGAAGAAGAACAAGCCATACAAGAAGAGAGATGGCAAAAAGAGGGACTTCTACAAGAAGAAGAAAAGTGGCAAGGCCTACATTGTCGGTGATTGGCTCACGGACATTGATTCATCAAGTGGATCATCCGATGATGAGAGTGACGATGAAAAGGTGGCCGCCATTGCTATTGATCTTGCATCTTCACCACCACCATCGCCATCATCCTCTACACACCTATGCCTTATGGCCAAAGGTGAACGCAAGGTAACTAAGAGTGATGATAGTAGTGATGATGAACATGCTAGTGATGATGATAGTGATAGCGATGATGATGACTCACCTACATATGATGATCTTGTCAAAATACTAAGAAAATATACAAAGATCATTAGAAAGAGTAGAGCTACAAATGAAAAACTTGATGCTAAAAATGATTCACTCTTAGCTAAGTGTGATACATTAGAAAAGACTAATGATGAGCTCAAAGAAACAAATGATTCCATATCATCCAAACTTAAGGAGCTCAAATCTTCTAAGAAAGAGCTTAAAGATAAAAATGATAAACTTGAGTGGGTGCACAATGAGCTTATCACTAGTCACAATAAGCTAAAAGATGAATATACAACTCTAAAGATCAATTATGATACTCTTATTATTGCACAAGAATTCTTACCAAATGAGCCACATGATGCTACTAACCATGTTGTTAAGATTGATATAGCTACCTCATGTGATGATTTAATTGATGAAAGCATTGAGCATGGATCTAGTAGCAAGGGCAAGCAAGTGGTTGAGTGCAATGACTATGATGAGTTTGTCAAGCTCAAGAGTGAAAATGAGAAGCTCATGAAAGATCTTGAAGAGATGAAAAGTCACAACACCATTGTGCTAGAAACTCTTGATCATGACAAAGAGGTGATCCTTGAGAATGAGAAGCTAAAAGAAGAAATCAAGAAACTCAAGGAGGAGAAGAACAATGATATTCTCAAGGAAGAGAATAAGAAGCTCAAGATGGAGAAAGAGCATCTCAAGGTGGGATTGAGCAAGTTTGCTAGAGGCAAGCATCTCCAAAGTGAGCTACTCATGAATACCGTCATGAAGATGGATAGAAGTGGCATTGGATATATGGCAAGTGTAGAGAAGAAGAAGGCTCAAGCTCAACACCAACAATCAAAGCCAAAGCCAAAGCCAAAGAGATGTTTTGAGTGTGGACAAGAAGGCCACTTTGCTCATGAGTGTCAAACTCCACCACCACAACCCTTGCCCAAGCATGCTAGACCCTTTGCCTTCAATGCTCACTACATGCTTAGAAAAGATTCGAGTGGAAAGATGAAAGTCATGTTCTTAGGTCCCCCCAACAAGAGTAGGCCTAAGAAAATCTGGGTGGCTAAGTCACTTGTTGAGAAGGTGAAGGGCCCTCAACAAGCTTGGATCCCTAAAGCTTGAATCTCTTGTGTGTAGGTGAACTACAAGACCGGTGGAAGTCATTGGGTTATTGATAGTGGTTGCACTCAACATATGACCGGTGATCCTCGTATGTTCACCTCACTAGATGAAAAGGTAGATGGACAAGAGAAAATAACATTTGGAGATAATTCAAAGGGCAAGGTTAAAGGATTGGGCAAAGTGGCAATATCAAATGATCATTCCATTTCCAATGTACTCTATGTTGCTTCATTGAGCTTCAACTTGCTATCCGTTGGGCAATTGTGTGATCTTGGATTTCAATGCTTATTCACCGAAAAGGAGGTTGTTGTATCCAAAGTAGATGACAATCAAGTGATATTCAATGGATTTAGATACAACAACTTATATCTAGTTGACTTCACCTCCGAAGATGCAAACTTGAAAACTTGCCTATTCACCAAAACAACACTTGGGTGGCTATGGCATAGAAGACTTGCTCATGTTGGGATGAGCTCACTCAAGAAGCTTATGAAGAATGATTTGGTAAGAGGATTGAAGGATGTGAAGTTTGAGAAGGACAAGCTTTGTAGTGCATGTCAAGCCGGCAAGCAAGTTGCAAACACTCATCCAACCAAAGCTTTCATGTCAACCACAAGAGTGCTAGAACTCCTACACATGGATTTATTTGGACCAACAACATACAAGAGTTTGGGAGGAAATCTCTATTGTCTTGTGATTGTGGATGACTATTCAAGATATACATGGGTGTTCTTCCTTCATGACAAATCCGAAGTTGCATCTTGTTTCAAGAAGTTTGCCAAGAGAGCTCAAAATGAATTTGAAGTGAAGCTCAAGAAGATAAGAAGTGACAACGGCAAAGAATTTGACAACACAAACATAGAAGCTTATTGTGATGAAGTTGGAATCAAACATGAAGTCTCCGCAACCTATACTCCTCAACAAAATGGTGTAGTTGAGAGGAAGAACCGGACTTTGATCACTCTTGCAAGAACAATGCTAGATGAGTACAACACTCCCGAAGCTCTATGGGCGGAAGCAATCAACACCGCATGTTATGCATCCAACCGCCTATTTCTTCAAAAGTTCCTTGTCAAGACACCATATGAGTTGCTCAATGGGAAGAAGCCGGACGTTTCCTTCTTTAGGGTGTTTGGTTGCAAGTGCTACATCTACAAGAAGCGGCAACACCTAGGGAAGTTTCAAAGGCGTTGTGATATAGGTTTTCTTGTTGGTTACTCATTGAAGTCCAAAGCATATAGAGTATTTAATCATGCCACCGGCTTGGTTGAAGAAACATATGATGTGGAATTTGATGAATCTAACGGCTCCCAAGGAACACATGAGAATCTTGATGATGTAGGTGATGAACCATTGAGGGAGGCTATGAAGAACATTCCAGTGGGAGACATCAAGCCAAAAGATGATAAAGATGATGTACAAGACATTAATCAACCCTCTTCATCAAATGTACCACAAGATGGTGAAAAAGTTGGGAGAGTAGAAAATGAAGATACTCATATCTCCCATGAGCAAATGGTGGTACAAGCACAAGATGTTGATGCTCCACAACCTCCTCCTCAAGTGGTCAATAGAAGAAATACACCTCTCCTACAAGATCATCCACAAGATCTCATCATAGGGAGTCCAACAAAGGGGGTGATGACTCGATCTCAAAAACTTACTTCATTTATTGCTCATCACTCTTTTGTCTCTTGCTATGAGCCTACCAAGGTAGAAGATGCTCTTAAAGATCCGGATTGGATAAATGCCATGCATGAAGAGTTGAACAACTTCACTCGCAATGAAGTTTGGAATCTTGAAGAGCGACCAAAAGATGCAAGAGTCATTGGAACGAAGTGGGTGTTCCGCAACAAGCAAGATGATCAAGGTGTTGTTGTGAGGAACAAGGCAAGACTAGTAGCAAAGGGGTTCTCTCAAGTTGAAGGTTTAGATTTTGGAGAAACCTTTGCACCGGTTGCAAGATTAGAAGCCATCCGTATCCTTCTTGCATATGCATCACATCATGAAATGAAACTATATCAAATGGATGTGAAAAGTGCATTCTTAAATGGCTTTATTAATGAACTAGTCTATGTTGATCAACCTCCCGGGTTTGAAGACCCTAGATATCCTAATCATGTTTATAGGTTGTCCAAGGCACTATATGGGCTTAAGCAAGCCCCAAGAGCTTGGTATGAGCGCCTTCGGGACTTCCTCATTGAGAAGGGCTTCACCATTGGGAAGGTCGACACCACACTATTCACCAAGAAGCTTGATGGGCATATCTTCATTTGTCAAGTATATGTTGATGATATCATCTTTGGATCATCAAATGAAGACTCATGCAAAGAATTTGGTGAATTGATGTCTAAGGAGTTCGAGATGTCAATGATTGGTGAGCTTACATTCTTTCTTGGTTTTCAAGTCAAGCAAATGAAAGAAGGCATCTTCATCTCTCAAGAAAAATACACAAAAGATCTTCTCAAGAGATTCAAGATGGATGAATGTAAGCCAATCAAGACCCCAATGCCTACCAATGGACATCTCGACCTAGATGAGGGAGGTAACTCGGTTGATCAAACTCTCTACCGTTCTATGATTGGTAGCTTGTTATATTTAACCGCATCTAGGCCCGACATCATGTTTAGTGTGTGTATGTGTGCTAGATTTCAAGCTAGTCCTAAGGAAACACATTTAATTGCCGTAAAAAGAATCCTTAGGTATCTTAAGCACACACCAAGCATTGGCCTTTGGTATCCCAAAGGAGCTTTATTTGAATTAATTGGCTATTCCGATTCGGACTACGCCGGATGCAAAGTTGATAGAAAGAGCACATCCGGAGGGTGCCATTTGCTTGGTAGATCACTTGTGTCTTGGTCCTCCAAGAAACAAAATAGTGTGGCTTTGTCCACCGCCGAAGCGGAATACATTGCCGCGGGTGCTTGTTGTGCACAAATATTATACATGAAACAAACTTTACTAGACTATGGAGTAGTTCTAGAGAAAGTACCTCTTTTGTGCGACAATGAAAGTGCGGTAAAACTTGCAAATAATCCGGTTCAACACTCTCGCACCAAGCATATAGATATCCGCCATCACTTTCTAAGAGATCATGTAGCCAAAAATGATATATCACTAGAAGGTGTAAGATCCGAAGATCAATTAGCGGATATCTTCACTAAACCGCTAGATGAAGCTACATTTTGTAGATTGCGGAACGAGCTCAATGTACTTGATTTTAGTAACTTCACAAAAAATTGAGCTTGTGTTGTCTCTTGCATTCATTGTAAAATATAACATGTTTAATTTGTGGCAAAGCATATAGGGCTTGTCTAACATGGTTAAGATAACCGCCGAAAAGCGTGTGAAGAAGCTTAACCTTGGATCAAACTTGACAAGCAACTAGATTTACTTACAAGCATTACATATGCATGAATGTTGTTTTGTCGTTTTGTTCCATTTGCCCTCTTGTTGCCTACTTTCTTAAAAAGAATTATAGCCTAAGGCAAAATATTTTGAAAAATATAAGGGTTTGAGAGAGGTCACTCACATCAGTCCCAATTGGTGTTTATTTGGATCTTATTCAAGTTGGGACTTGATTGGGAACAGGTAGCGCGAAGGTATGTTGAAGGATTGCTGAAAAAGGTGCACCGGACGCTGCACCGGACGCTACTGTCCAGCGTCCGGTCAGTTCACAGGAGGTGAACTGCTGTTGAAGGAGTGACCGGACGCTGCGTCTGTGCGTCCGGTCAGAAAGGGATCAGCGTCCGGTCGATCGGAGGATGACAAAGTTGTACTGACCGGACCCTGCCTGCGTCCGGTCAAGGACCACCGGACGCGTCCGGTCGCGATTCCAGAGGATTTGGACCTCTCTGGAATCGACCGGACGCTGGGTGGTAGCGTCCGGTCGCTACCACCGGAGCGTCCGGTCAGTGGATCTCGCGCGACTTCAAGTCTCTTTTCCCCGTTTCCTTTTCTGTCACGCTCTTGGGGGTTACTTAACCGCCTCCTCTGTCCGTGACCTAGCCCAAGCCGCCGCCGTGCCCTAGCCCGAGCAACCACGCCGCCGCAGCCTCGCCAAGTCGCCGCCGTACCTCGCGCCCGCGCAGCCGTGCCCTAGCCCGAGCAACCATGCCGCCGCAGCCTCGCCAAGTCGCCGCCGTGTCTCGCGCCCCGCGCAGCCGTGCCCTAGCCCGAGCCACCGTCGCAGCCCAGCCACGCGCCACCTCTCCGGTCCGCCTGCGCCCGCGCCTCCGTGCTCCTGCCTAGCCGCGCCGCTGTCCTGCGCCACCACCTGCCCGTCGCAGCCAAGCGCCGTCGAGATCCGGCCCTGCCTTGCCTCTGCTCAGCACCTCGCCGGTCACCTCGCACCCAAGCTCGCTGCCCCATCGTTGCCGAGGCTGCCAATCTTCGCCGCTCTTGCCCGATCCTCTCACTGGTTGGGCATTTGACATAACCCTAGCCCGGTTCCGAGAATCCCCCGCGTGATTTCTTACCTCTTCTCGGTTCGAGTTTCGTCAGGTAGAAAGCCATACGATTCAATTTCGCATCTACATTGCTTTCTCTATTAGGATTTCGCATCTATTAGATATATTGTATTTATTTGTATATCCATCTATTCCATCGTGCAGCGAGTCGGTTCTGTTGTGTTTCGTCTGGCAGTTGGCAGCAAACTCGGAGCCAAGCTCGCGAGTAAGGATCGAGGCCAAGCCTCGAAAGCAGCAGTATTGACAGTTGATCTTCATCAGCGGCAGTTCACCATCTTGTCAGCTCAGATGGCTCGCACCAAGAATGTTGGTGGTGGCCCAGGCGATGATGATCGGAGGCCCCCGCCTCGTCAGCCAGCCGGATCCAAGGGCAAGTCAACCAAGCAAGTAACATCCAAGAAGCGCAAGTACCCCGACGCCGAGACAGCGAGAGCAGCAGCTGTTGCAGAGGCCGCAGAGCGTGCAGAGAGAGGTGGTACCCGCAGCGGAGTTGTTATTGCAGATCAGCCAGTTTCACCCGCACTCAGAGCTGCGATTGAGGAGGCTGAGCGTCGT
This sequence comes from Miscanthus floridulus, assembly GCF_019320115.1. NCBI lineage: Eukaryota > Viridiplantae > Streptophyta > Magnoliopsida > Poales > Poaceae > Miscanthus > Miscanthus floridulus. The sequence goes on along the minus strand of NC_089582.1, from coordinate 103,715,022 downwards.
CATGGTAGTCCAGCTGGGACTGCCACGTTGGCAGGACGACGGGTTGCCATTGAGGAGGGTCCGTCAGCACAGCAGCAGCCCCCACCAGCAGAGCCTCAGCCAGCCCAGGAGACTCAGGAGAGTCAGGAGACCGAGCCGGCACCTCAGCTACGCCGCTCGAGTCGTACCAGTGCTACAGTTCCACCGAGGCCAGTTACACGGCGCAGGGGTTCACGTCCCCCGCCTAGACCAGAGGGTCCGCCTCCAGTGGTACACCTCGACTTGAGGGCCGCTACAGCCAGGCAGGTTCAGCAGCTGCGGTTTGTTGAGTTCGAGATCTGGTTTCCTCCGAGGAGGGATGAGAGAGCAGCTGAGGGGTTCTACACGCCACTGCATGAGGATTTCTACAATGCATATCTTAACAGTGGGGCAGTGTTCAGATCACAGAGGGTCTGTCAGATAGAGTCCATTGTGGCAGCAGCCGGAGAGGGCATTCGGCAATACTTGTCATATTTGCCAGGACTGTCAGATCTGATTGGACGGACGGGGATATATGTACCATCTTGGGTCCGTCAGTTTTATGCCTCGCTCTATGTTGATCCTCATCACAGATTCATTCACTTTGCCTTCAACGGCAAAGACCATAGAGTGACTAGTGGCAGAGCCAGGGAGATACTGAGACTACAGGAGCAACCCATAAAGATGCATGAGGTTTGCTATGGACAGCAGGGACCTCCCAGGCGTCCCCATGGAGGGTTGGTGCCCCCTACAGACTTAGTGCGGCATTGCTTCAAGGAGCCGTTTGGTGAGGGGTCGAGCAGGAACCCCAGTGACTTGACTCCTACAGCGAGGATACTAGAGGCCATCATCAGGAGGACACTGCTTCCCAGGTTGGGATACAGGGAGGGCCTGACTCGCTTACAGCTCTAGCTTCTCAATGCCATCATGCAGATGACAGTGTTTGACATCTGGGACCTCCTTCTTTCTGAGATGGAGGATACTATAGCTGAGGGATTCAAGGGTCGCAGGCAGCTTCCCTATGCTCACTGGATCACCTTCCTTATTCGCAGAGTTGTGATGGATAAGCCCCCTGGCATGATGGATGAGTATACAGGTGCCACCACAGAGTTCCCAGCGTACAACCTGTCACAGCGGATCAGACACGCCACTCCTCAGGCACCCAGTCAGCCTAGCCGTCGCCCCGACGTGCCAGAGTCTGCAGCTCAGCAGGATGAGATCATCAGAGGGATTGCAGCTACTGAGGAGGCGGAGCTAGAGGCACAGCAGGAGGTGAGCGAGTACAGTGATAGCTCCAACGACGACTACCAGCCTATACCTCAGATGCCTCCACGCAGACACGATGCAGAGGCCGGTAGCTCCAGTTCTGCTCCACCTGCTCCACAGACAGACCCCGCTCTCATTGCTATTCTTGAGCGGATGCAGCAGGATCAGACACGACAGGCACAGGAGACAGCTGCCAACTTCGCACAGTTTCAGGCTCGTCAGGACGAGTTCCAGCGGCAGCAGCAGCTCCTTCAGCACCAGCAGCTACTAATGCAGCAGCAGCTCATGGGATTCATGCAGCATGTAGTGACAGCTATTGGGGTCCCAATGCCACAGCCTTCGCCCCAGCTTGCACAGCCTCCTACCACTTCGACGACTCCAGCAGTACAGCCCATCGGGCTTCAGAGTCAGGGACAGCCTCCAGTTCAGTTCACGTCACCTCCAGTACAGGTGTCCCAGTGGTTAGCCTCACCGGGTGTTGCCCCGCAGTTCACGCCCTTTCAGACGGGCTTTACACCAGAGCAGTCTTCCTCGCTGTTCGTGCCTGAGTCGTCAGTCTCCAGGAGTCTTGGAGCATCGTTCAGCGAGTTGACCGGCATGCCTACTCCGCCTCACATGCATACTGCCGGTCCGTCTACAGAAGCTCCAGCTATCATGACCACTCAGAGGCTCCCCTCGTCTGTCGCCTCGTCAGATCCTACGACAGACTTACTTGCAGCGTCACAGGCAGCACCAGCCCCAGCTCAGACCCAGACCGCTTCAGCGACACTTCCTGCTTCAGAGGGTCAGTCAGTTCAGAGCTCAGGATCTGATGATGATGGCGCCCAGTTCCATCTTGCTCCACGTACTTCAGCGCCCGACTCGTCCGCTGCAGCCCCGCCGTCCGACCCTTAGGTTTTGGTGTTTGACGCCAAAGGGGGAGAGGGTTTGAGTATATAGACTTAGGGGGAGCGTGTTTTAGGGGGAGCTAGTTATCTAGTATTAGCTTTTTATATACATTTGGAGTTTTATTTGTGTGATACACTATTACTTATGCATTCGTGTGTTTACTTTCATGCATACTATTATATATATGTGATAGTGCTATCTACGTGGTTGTGATATTTGACATGTGTGATGTGATATTTGACATGTGTGATTTCTACTTCGCTTTTTTATATGTCATATCACTTGTGATTATGCTCATTTGCGTTTGCTTCCGCGTTTATACTTCGAAGCAAATGAGCTTTGTTATTTGTACTCATGCTTAATTCATATCCTTTGAGTACATTGTGTTGGCTTGGGTCATATAAGCTTGACTAACTCTTTGTTCTTATTGACAAAAGCTTATATGAACCAAGCCCGTCAAAAACCTCACTCCATAACATACTCGAGGTAGTATTGTCATCAATCACCAAAAAGGGGGAGATTGAAAGCATCTAGGCCCCTAGTTGGATTTCGGTGATTAATGTCAATACAAGATTACTATGACTAACGTGTGTTTTGCAGAGGCAATTAAGTTAGGTCATGGTAATGGAGATCGATTGGGCAATCGAGGTTGTCATGCCCCTACGATGGAAATCGTTTCGGTTTTCAAAGGATGGACGACAAGGTTAAGGATGACTAGTTCTAAGTGTCGATTGGAGTTGGAGAGACACTTAGAGTAGTTTAGGACTTTGTTTTTCCTTTGGCCGTACTATGAAGGGGGGTATGAACGGGTAGCTTGACCTAGTTGAGTCTAGTGAGTTAGGTGTGGTGCACACTTGTTAAAACTAGCTCTAGGTAGCTCCTATGAATGCCTAAGATCCTTTGGAGCAAACTTCATTCACATATGTTCGAAAGTTGAAAGTGAATGGAGGGTCAAACACTGACCGGACGCTGGCTCCGGTGCGACCGGACGCTGGCCGCAGGGTCCGGTCAGTTCGTTTGACTGAGGTGGTTAAGTCTGTTGTGACCGGACGCTGGAGGGTCGTGTGACCGGACGCTGAGAGGCAGTGTCCGGTCGACTCCAGTAAGGGTCCAGACTTGGAGAAGTGTGACCGGACGCGTCCGGTCAGTGCGACCGGACCCTGAGGGTTCAGCGTCCGGTCGAGTCTAGTAAGGTTCCAGTAAGGGTTTTATGCGACCGGACGCGTCCGGTCAGTGCTGACCGGACCCTGCCAGCGTCCGGTCGACTCTTTAAATACTGGTTCGCGGGTAGAACTGACCGGAGCGTCCGGTCATCACGACCGGAGCGTCCGGTCACCCCGCAGAAGCTCATAACGGATAGTTTTTCAGGCTGCCTTATAAATAGAAGCTCCACTCGTGAGTGGAGTAACTTTTGCTCATTCCAACAGCTGAGAAACACGTTTGTGAGTGCCAAGAAGAGCAAGTTCCTAGTGAGGTGTTTGTGATTTGAGAATCCAAGAGAGTAGCCTCACTAGCAAATCAAGAGTAGCAAAGTGTGCATCCATCGTCTCATTAGGCTTCGCGTGGTCAAGTGAGAGTTCGTGCTTGTTACTCTTGGTGATCGCCATCACCTAGACGGCTTGGTGGTGATTGGGAGTTTGGTGTTCTCCCGGCGGAGCTTGTGGGTGACCCAACTCAAAGTTGTGAGCGGCTTTGGGTGATTCGCCGCGACGGAGTGTCGAAGAATCAACCCGTAAAGAGCACTTGATCCTTGCGCGGATCAAGGGGGAGCTACACCCTTGCGCGGGTGCTCCAACGAGGACTAGTGGAGAGTGGCGACTCTTCGATACCTCGGCAAAACATCGCCGCGTTCCTTTCTCTCCCTATTTACTTTGAGCACTTACTTTGAGTATTTACTTTGAGTAATTCAATACTTGTTTTTCATCCATAGAATTGCTTGCTAGAGTAAGGTTGAAATATAGGTTGTGAGTTCGTTGTGCATTAGTTTGATAGAAACACTTTTCTAGGCACAAGGGGTTAATTGGGCCATCCGTAGGATTTGTTTATTGCAAGAGAATTTCGAATTAGCCCAATTCACCCCCCCTCTTGGGCATCTTGATCCTTTCAGTGGGGTTACAGACGAGAATGAGTAAGATGGGGGGTGCAAGAGGTCCGGTCGGACTTTGGACCAAAGGGCCGAGAGAGAGAGACGGGAGCTCCTACGTGCGCTAAGGGCTTGTTTGGAGAGGTTCCGGTGGCTCCGGCTCTGGGTACTATAGCAGTACTGTAGAGGAGCCGCCGGAGCACCAAATCCCTAGCTCCTCCGGCTCCTCTTGTTTTCACGTTGCTTTTTGTTTTGGCTCCTCCCATCCAGCTCCTTGCTACAGGTAAGAACAGCACTGCACAGTGCTACTGCGTAGGGAGCCAGAGCCACAGGAGCCAGTGCCAAACACTGCCTAAGTATTTGAGCGTGTGCTCTATTGGAGTCATTCGTTGGGTGTTCGAATCGATTGAATCCCTCTGAATTGATCCGTCCATCTGTTGGAGAGAGCGCATCTCCTTTTATAGATGAAGGGGACGACTTTACAAGAGAGAGTGTAAGAGAAAGAGTGTGTGTGTGCTACCTAGTCTTGTTGCCCATGCCATCGGGTACAAGGCGGTTTGTCGACGTCCATAACACTATTGGTGTTTGGATGCATGTGGTTGGTTCCACCGTCTTCTTCTAGTATGGCGGATGTCGGCACCTACCATACTATAGGATAAATGTCGGTGCCCACAACATTGTTTATGGTCTGACATGTCTGGAAGGTTGTGGTGCATCCTTCTGACATGGCCTGCCAGTACTGTTCTGCATGTGTGCAGAGTACGACCCTTGATATTGCGGTTGACTAGAGCGTCTAGCCTTACTTGCTCTGTCCGTTTCCTAGGTCTTCATCGAGCGGGCGTCCCCGGTTGGTCGTTCCCTAGCTATTTGGGTATTAACCCCTATACCCTTATGGCTAGGCCTGGGCCGGCCCAGACCAGAGGGCCTGGCCCGTTAGAAGCCGACGCGTGGCCCAGCCAATCTGTTCGGAGTCCCACGCAAGGAATCACGACAGATTTGAAGATCAAGCAAGATCCTGGTCGATTAGAATAGGAATCCTTATCCAGCCACCTATGGCAATTGTAACTGGTTAGGATTAGTTTCCAGATCTGTAACCCTACCCTCCGGATTATATAAGGCGGGCATGGGACCCCTCTAAAACATCTCTCATTGACATACAACAATACAATCAGACGCAGGACGTAGGTATTACGCCTTTACGGCGGCCGAACCTGGATAAAATCTCATGTCTGTCTTGCGTCACCATCTTGTTTTGTAGCTTGCGCATCTGTCTGCCGATAAACTACTACCTTGGGCATACCCCTAGGTAGACTGCCGACCATATTTCGTCGATAGTGGCACACCAGGTAGGGGGTATGCGTACTGCTCTCCAGGCGAACAAGATGGTCATCATCCCCGGTTCCATGGCTACACCGAACGGCCTCACTTTCACCATCGGCCAGATCACCTAGACCACTGGCTCCGATGACTTCATCACCATGACCCTGGAGGAGGTGCGGGTTCAATCTACGCCGACCACTGCTTCACCTGCATAGGCTATGGCTCCGACCATGGTAGATCAGGCTCCGACCATGGTGGATCTGGCTCCAACCATGCCAGCATCGTCTTCAGCCACACCGATAACCCGTTGTCCGCTTCCTCGCTATAAAAGGAGGTAGATCGATAACACTGACCTGCTCGACTCCATCAATCGGGTCGGCACCAAACTTGCCGAAACCCTGGCTTTGGTAAGTTCGATTCAAAGTCAACCTAATGAGCAGGTAACTACGACCCACAATAGATCTTCCCGACCAGCTCGGGCCAGTCGTCCTACACGACTTGGTATGGATCTCGTGGTCACATCTACTCCTGAAGGGCGCTCCATTCATCGCCGGCCAGCCCCTGCGATGGGTCTCTGGCTTTCCGAGTATGAAGCCTCGATGGAGAACCACCAGGCCCAACCCTACGACCTGCGCAACTTCGTCAACATGGTCTAGATTGAGGATTATCAAGAAGGATTGGTCCACACAGTTCAAGAGGGTGGCTCAAGCTCCTCGTCCAGCATCGCATCTAATGCCTCCGTTCACACCGAGCTCCAGCATCATAACGATGAAGACGTTGAATATGATCTGGATATCCCAGACCACGCCCTAGGATTCTCGCGATTCCCATCCTTCCCACCAAGGCGAGGAGACTTGATCAATATTATCAGTAATGACGAACCACCAGCAGTCGGCGAAATAGAACAAGAAAGGCTAGCACGCGAAGCACGCAATATTGACCGGTTTAATCTCCGACAAATCAAAGCCAAGGTAGAAGAGGAGGCCCGATGCATAAGGGTCCAGCCACGTGACCTTAACAATGCCTTTGATAGGGTGGGAGACAAGCAGGTCTTCAGGACTCCAAGCGCCAACATAGCTGTTGCTATGGCAACAATGCAACGACTACCCAATACCCCGGAAACACAGGCAGTTCATGATGATATACAAGCTTACCTGACGGCTGCTATGGTCCAGACCGTAGAGATTGCAAATCAAGCTCAGGCTCCATCCGTCTCAGTCAAATCAAGCCACAGCCGCCAGTACTCAAGTCGCTCACAGCCACCCAACCAACGTGGCTCGCGCAACAATGACCCATCAAACAACCGTTAAGGCGGAAATGGTGGCCATGATGGTGGTTGGGACGACAACCGCCATCGGGATGACAACCGCCGTGACTTCCGGGACGACAACCGCCGAGACAACCGTGATAATCGTCGCGATAACCATAGTCACAGGGTTAATTAGGGTGGCAACCGAGATCGCCGTGATGGCAATAACGATCTCCGCCATTACCTCGGAGAACGCGATCTGCGTGATCGCATCAACCAAAGAGCCAACAATCGTGCATCCCACGAAAGCTATCGCTGTATGGAATATGATACTGCCCATGGCCCTCCAGGTTTGAAGCAGTTTACTCTGCACCTTCGCCAAGTCATATGGCTCAAGAACTTCAAGCTTGAAAAACTTCAAAAGTATGACGGCAAGAAGAACCCTAAATTATGGGTCATGCTCTACAAAACCGCATGCAGATCAGCCATGGCTGACGAGCACGTCATGTCTAACTACTTCCCAGTCGCTGTCGGCCATGCAGGTCACCAATGGCTGGTCAGCTTGCCAGCGAACTACTTTGATTCTTGGCAAGAGCTCAAGCAAGCTTTCATCGATAACTTCATTGCTACTTGCGAGCAACCCGGTAACAAATATGATCTGCAGCGGATTCGAGATCGGAAAGATGAGCCACTACGTGAGTACGTCTGGTGTTTCTCAGAGATGCACATCAAGGTCCCGTCAATCTCCGACAACGAGGCAATCGAGGCTTTCATCACTGGTCTCTACTTCCACGATGCCCTACGAGACAAGCTCCTTTGTAAGAGACCTGAATCAGTCACATCACTCTTGGCCACTACCAAGAAATATGCGGATGCCGATGACACTAAAAAGATAATCATCGAAGAAGCAACAAGGGTTCCACGCTCCGACCACCCCCACACAGCGACGACTACCGCGGCAACCGTGGTCGGAACGACAATTTTGATCGCCGCAACCAGCGCAACGACCTTCGCGACCACCGTGACCAGCATAATCAGCGGCGTAATCACCATGACGATTATAGGGGCAAGCGTGCTCAGGAAGACGACGGCAAGGTCAACACTGTTAAGAAAGGTGGTGGACGTCGTAACTACAAAGAAGACTACGCCAAAGCATTGAAAGGACCCTACCAGCTCCACCCCAAGTCAAACCATACCATGGAGAATTGCCGCGTTCTCAAGTCTATCTACACGCGTCAATAGGCTCCAGATACGTCTGACAAGCCTAACGACGTAGGGGAACAGCGCAACGAGGACAACGATGATGAAGACGCAGATCCCCATCACAAGTACGTCAAGCCAACCGATCGTGTCCACACCATCATTAGAGGCAAAGTGTCCATCAAGACCAAACGAGAACGCAAGCTGCTCGCCCACGCCTGCTTGAACGTGGCCAACACCGACAACCTCATCGCCGATCCGCGACTCCCTCCTTGGTCTCACCGTGAGATCTCCTTTAGCAGAAAGGACTAATGGGCTACAATACCTGTGCCAGGATGTTTTCCCCTGGTCCTCGATCCTTGTATCAACAAGGTTCAGTTCGACAGAGTGCTGATTGACAGCGGCATTTCCATCGATATACTGTTCAAGAACAGTCTGCCAGCCCTGAAGATAACCTAGGCAGATCTTAAACCATACGAGGCATAGTTCTAGGGTGTCCTCCTCAGATAGAGCTCTACACCTCTCGGGCAGATCACGCTACCTGTGCAATTTGGTACCCCGGACCACTTCCGCACCGACTACGTCAACTTCATGGTCGCTGACTTTGACGGCACCTACCATGCAATCCTTGATCGACCATCGCTCACCAAATTCATGGCCATACCTCACTACAGGTATTTGGTGCTCAAGATGCCTACAGAAAAAGGGGTTCTAACTCTCAGGGGCAACGTATACGCAGCTTATACCTACGAGGACGACAGCTTCAAAATAGCAGAGGCTCATGACCTCTCTATTCGCATGGCTGAGACCATGCTCGATGCTAAGAAGACCTTAGCCGACCACCTAGAGATCCCAGAGCTCGAGGCTCCACATAAGAACATCAAGTCCAAAGAGCACAAGGCGATCCAGCTAGTCGACGGTGATCCCAGCAAAACAGCCCTTATTGGGGCCAACCTGGATCCTAAATAGGAAGACACGCTCGTCAGGCTCTTGAGGAGCAACGTGAGTGTGTTCGCATGGAAACCTATTGACATGCCTAGTGTACCTCGGAACTTGATCAAGCACTCCTTAAATGTTGACGGCAAGGCCAAACCTATCAAGCAGAAGCTATGACGGTTCGCTCACGACAAAAAGGAGGCGATTAGGGTAGAAGTTACATGGCTTTTGGCAGCCAGATTTATCAAAGAAGTGTATCATCCAGAGTGGTTGGCCAACCTGGTTCTTGTACAAAAAAAGAATAATGAATGGAGAATGTGCGTTGATTACACTGATCTCAACAAACACTGCCCTAAAGACCCCTTCGGCTTACCTCGCATAGATGAGGTCGTAGATTCAACTGCCAGTTGCGAGCTGCTTTTCTTTCTCGATTGCTACTCTGGTTATCACCAGATCGCTCTAAAAAAGATGACCAGATCAAGACATCCTTCATCACGCCTTTCGACGCCTACTGCTACACAACCATGTCGTTCGGGCTCAAGAACGCTGGGGCTACCTACCAACATGCCATACAGGCCTGCCTCAAAGATGAGATAAAAGATGACCTCATCGAGGCTTATGTTGATGATATAGTTGTCAAAACCAAGGAAGCACATACCCTTGTTGACAACCTAGAATGCACCTTTGCGGCCCTTAATATATTCCAATGGAAATTAAACCCAATGAAGTGCATCTTTGGTGTTCCTTCTGGCATACTGCTTGGCAACGTCGTTAGTCATGACGGCATACGCCCTAACCCAGAGAAAGTCAAAGCTGTCTTGGACATGAAGCCGCCCAAAAGGTGAAGGATGTTCAGAAGCTTACCGGATGCATGGCTTCCCTCAGTCGTGTCATATCAAGATTAGGCGAAAAAGGATTACTGTTTTTTAAGCTGCTCAAAGCATCTGAGAAGTTTGAGTGGTTGGAGGAAGCAGACGCTGCCTTCACACAGCTGAAAGAATTCCTTACATCACCTCCGGTCCTCACTGCTCCCAGAGAAGACGAAACCCTCCTACTTTACATTACGGCAACTAATCGAGTGGTCTCCACTACCATGGTGGTCGAGCGCGACGAGCCTGGCCACGTCTACAAGGTATAGCAGCCAATCTATTTCATTAATGAGGTACTCAATGAATCCAAGACCAGGTACCCATAGATTCAGAAACTGATCTACGCCATACCGATAACATCTCAAAAGTTGAAACATTACTTCGACGGATATTGTGTGGTGGTCATGACCGAGTACCCTCTGGGAGACATCATTCGCAACAAGGATGTGAACGGGCACATCGTCAAATGGGCAATGGAGCTATGCCCTTTCTCTTTGGAATTTGCAAGTCGTACTACAATCAAGTCTCAGGCACTCGTCGATTTCATCGTCGAGTGGACAGACTTAAGCACACCTGCTTCTCAGGGGCCCGATGAGTATTGGAAGATGTACTTCAACGGCTCTCTCAACATTGATGGCATAGGAGCAGGAGTTCTTTTTGTGTCACCATCCAAGGGGCAGCTCCGATACGTCCTTAGGATTTATTTCCCAGCGTCTAATAACGCCGCTGAGTACGAAGCATGCCTGCATGGTCTATGCATTGCGGTCGAGCTCGGTGTCAAATGTCTCTATGTCTATGGAGATTTGGCTCTGGTCATCAACCAACTAAACAAGGACTGGGATACGACTAGCGAAAAGATGGACGCATACTGCAAATCGATCAGAAAGCTGGAAGGCAAGTTCTATGGCATCGAGTACACATATGTGGTCCGGGACAAAAATCAAGCAGCAGATGCACTGTCAAAGTTAGGATCATCCCAAGCTAAAGTCCCACATGGCATATTTGTTCAAGACCTGCTCATGCCTTCCATCGAAGAGGAAGATCCCACGGTCGACAAGTCTCTAGACCAGCTTTTGGTGGCTACGGTTCCGGCATCAAACACCATCGAACCACCTCCAACCACTAAGGAGCTTGACTGGAGAGTACCTTTCATCAAGTACCTGACAGATGGTAGCGGCTACACCGATCGGACAGAAAACGAACACTTGATGCATCGCAGTAAGCGGTATCTACTTGTCAATGGCAAATTGTGGCGCAAGAACACAAAGGAGGAAATCTTGATGAAGTGTATAACCCAAGAGGATGGCCAACATCTCCTGGACCAAATCCACTCTGGCTCCTGCAGCAACCACGCGGCCTCAAGAACGCTGGTTGGTAAGGCTTTCCGAGCAAGGTTCTATTGGCTGTCAGCCATAGTCGATGCAGAGAAGCTAGTCCACCATTGTGAGGGTTGTCAGTTCTTCGCCAAGAGAATCCACATACCAGCACATGAGATTTAGACAATACCAACCTCTTGGCCCTTCGCATGCTGGGGACTAGATATGATTGGGCCCTTCAAACCTGCTCCTAGGAAATTTACATGTGTCTTTGTGCTGATCGACAAATTTTCTAAGTGGATAGAGTACATGCCTCTAGTACAGGCATCTTTAGAAAAGGCTGTCACATTCATTGACCATGTCATCCATTGCTTCGGCATACCCAATAGCATCATCACTGATCTGGGTACTTAGTTCACTAGGAACGCTTTTTGGGACTTCTACGATGAAAGGAGCATAGTAGTAAAATATGTCTCGGTGGCGCACCCTAGAGCTAATGGATAGGTCGAGCGGGCAAATGGTATGATCTTGGATGCACTTAAGAAGAGGATGTACAGAGAAAATGACAAAGCTCCAGAAAGATGGCTAAAAGAGTTACCAGCCGTGGTCTGGGGCCTCAGAACCCAGCCCAGTCATAATACCTGCGTATCACCATACTTTATGGTTTATGGCGCTGAGGCAGTGCTCCCAGCAGATATAGCCTTCAGATCAGCATGAGTAGAGAACTTCGACGAAGACAAGGCCAATGAAGTGTGGGAGCTAGAAGTGAATAGTGCAGAAGAGAAGCGGCTCGATTCTTGCGTACGTATAGCTAAATACCTTGCTGTTTTGCGCAGGTACTACAACAAGAACGTTAAGGAACGGTTCTTCATAGTTGGGGACCTAGTCCTGAAGTGGAAGACGAATCAGGCTAGTGTCCACAAACTCACAACTCCATGGAAAGGGCCCTTCATGATCAAGGAAGTTACACGACCAATGTCTTACAGGTTAGCTCAAATGGATGGTACAGACGTACCCAATTCATGGCACATCGACAAGCTTAGGCATTTCTATGCTTAACTGCTAAGATATGTACTCCTCTTGTACTTTCGATTTAATTCACTAAGTCTATTATGATTTCTCCGACCACTCTAATGTGTCACTTTGAAGTCTATTGTTATTCTAAAAAACCCGACCACCATTCCTTCTCGGGTTTTCAGAGTAGGCCCTACCTCCGGTTCCTCCCAACGCGTGCATGGGATCTGCTCTCTACGCTACGGGTGATTGGCAGGTCCCCTCTGGTTTGACTTGTGTGTGTCTACGTGTGCATAGGCTACGCACCTCACACTCCGACCACAGGACAAACCAGGGCCATACAAACCTATCAGGGTGATGTGTCGACTAAACTGGTACAACTAAACAAAACGCTAACATGTTCTCACTTAGTTACACCAACACGAGATCCAAGCTTAAATATGTTTTCTACAAAACAAACAAGCTTATGCTGATATACAGTTACGTTATTACAAGCTTGCCTGAAAAGGTCTAAGTTTACAATAACACAACTATATCTTCTTCTATAGCTATAGCCTATCCTATTGGTTGGTCGGGGCACGCGGCACCTACTACTCGCTAGGCCTGTCATCGTGCTCGAGTCTCAGGGACTCTTGTACTGGTCGAGCTGAAGAAGATGGCCCCACCGATGCCTGGCTAGTCGAGACCGCAGGCTTTGCTGGTTGGCTTAAAACTGACGGCGCTTCCAGCTGACTTGTTGATGGCGTACCCTATATAGGTGTTGTCTCGCCTCCACATAGGTTAATGTCACCAATTATTTTTGCCGACAAGTCCAGCTAGGTCATTCGAAGCTCCTCAGCCTTCTCTGGATCTACCTCCTTCGGGTATCCAGCCTCCAGGCGCTTAAGATCGATCAAGGGGTAGTGAGCACGCACCATGCTTAGCACATGTGCGCCTATGTACTCACCTGCCTCCTTCACGAACTCCTAGAACCATACCCATGCCTTTCAGCATCTATCGACCAGTCCAAGCTTTGGTGTCCTTGGCACGTCCTCTGTAAGCGCTGGATCGATAAGGTTGAGGACCGGCAAAATGCCCATTGCCACTTCCTGGCACTGGTTTTTCCATGTGTCCCAATCCTTGGTGATCTCTTGGCGCTGTGCCTTCCAGCCGTCATGGTCTTTTATCACGGCCTTCATATGCTTCTTGGCATTGACTTTTAAAACTGCAAACCACACAAGCCATTAAAATGTCATACCACGACAAGATAAGGTGGGCAACAAAAGTGAGCAAAGGGGTTTGGAAAACTTACTTTTCAGTTCCTCTTTCATCTTGGTCGTGTGGTCCTAGAGCTGTGACTGGTCTTGCGCCAGTTTTCTATTGTCCTCCTTCAGGCGATCACACTCCACGCCCGCACGACTATTCTCCTCTCGGAGACGGACCACTTCGGCTTCTAAGCCTGCACTATAGCTGTTACTACCAACAACGCAACAACACTTATCATGCACTCATTGTGATAAAGTGACTACTTACTTGTTCTTTTCTGCTCTTTGTTACTGAGCTGGACGACCAGGTTCTGGTTCTGGGACTCTTGCTCTGTCCTCTCATGATTGGCGGCTTCAAGTTGGTGGCGCAAGCATTCCACCTCTGCCGTCAGCTCTTTATTGCTTGCAGCGATCCCCTCGATCTGGTCAAAGCACTTCTTATGGTACCTTGCGGTCTTCATTAAGTCCTATGTGCAAAAAGATAAGTAAGAAAGTTTGACTAGACAGCAAAATCAGGTGGTGAAGCAAAGCATACCTAGACCTCCGTCACCAGTCGTTTCGCCGCTCGTTCAACTTTCTTGATCTCTTCGACCTCTGGGATTTCCTCATGAACAATCCACTAGTCGTTCCGCCAATGCGACACATACACATGTTGTCGCTTGTCCTGTAGATAGCCCAGGACCTCCTCTACTTCATCCTCTTTGAGCTCTTCTTCGGGTATCGATGCTAGTCTAGAGTTGGCAGCTTCTACGATCACTATGACCTTTCCACGGGTTGTAGCATCGACAAACATGCCCTGTGCTCTCAACTCTGACCGCTGCTCCTCGGTCTGTTCCATTACCCTTGGTGCTGAGGTGTTGTCCTCAGTAGGGTTAGTGCTCGGAGCACTTGTGCTTGGCTTGGCTCTTCCCTCAACCCCCTGCTCGAGGACCGTTGTCTGACCGCTTGTTTGTTGAGGCCCCAACAGACCTTCTGCCATGGGTTCCTCGATGGCCGGCTGCTAGGCAGTCTCCTCTGCAATAGCTGGTGGAGCCATGCCGCTATTGGCTAGTAGGTCCAGATTTTTGGTGGACGCCGAACTAGTACATCCGAGATAAGTTCAGAAGGTCACCACAATCAATATAAATTGCAAGCTTACATCAAAGTTACAAATACTTACATGTTGGAAGCACGGAATGATGTGGCAAAGGCATGCCTCTTCAGCCGTGCTTGCTCCACGTGCTGTGTGGGTGACACCTGGTCTCCCTCTACATCTAGCACCAACGCTGGGGCTTGGTGCTCGACCCCTCCACCGCTTGTCCTTCATGCTGCAGTGGTCGGCGATGTGGGTCACGCCGGCATGGAGGAGCCACCTTGCTCCATCGACTCTAGTTGCCTCCTCCTCTTTCGAGGGATGAGTTGAAAGATGTCTGCATCTTCTCCCTCCTCTGCGTCATCGTCCGACAGAGTAAAGATCGCCTGACGACACTTGCTGGCCGCCGGCTGCTTACCAGCAGCTTTGGCCGCTGCCTCCTCTCCAACTCCGAGCACGGCCTAGTCGACGTCTTTGACCCCGACGCTGGTCTGGGCAGTTGGGTCAGCAACTTGCGGCCAATCTACACTAAGGGGTGGCGACACAAGCACGGTTGCTCTATCCCGACCATTAATCTGGGAAACAAATAGGAGATAACACAGTAAGTTCCTATTACAATATAAGCTCTGTTCACCTAAACGGTCGTTTAGCCCGTTTAAACACCGTGTAAACACTACACGGTGGTGCGCTGTTTCTGTTTAATCACCCGTTTACCCCGTTTAATTGGCCGTTTAGCCCGTTTAATGGGACGTTTTGCCCGAATAATGGCTAAACGGTAGGTGACCGACTATTTACCGTTTAGTGTTTAGGAAAACATTGAATATAAGACTATGGGTACAAGTCAAGATGAGTTACCTTTGGGGGAGGTCGGGCGAGCTTGAAAGCGTGCTCGATGTCGCTCAATCTGACATAATTTGGATCAGCTAAGTTAAATAGCTCTCCAATTCTGGCCCTGACTTCGATCTTGTCAAGCGCCTCCTGCCTCATCCTCGTTGGGTCTACGCTACCTTGGTACTCATAGCCAAGATGTACCCTTCTCTGGTAGGGCTGGATCTGTCAGCTGATGAAGCTCCTGACCACGCTCGGACCGTCCAGTTTCTTCCATGGGATCATCCCAAGTATTTCTAAAATCTGTTCTAGGTGTTCGGGCTTCTCTGACCAGCTTGTCCTCTTCTCTGGAATGAACCCCATGTCGCATAGTGTGATCGTGTTCAGCTCTTCATGGATGTAGAACCATTTCTTGTACTAGTCATCAAGCGACGTGTTCTAAGGGTAGTGCAGGTACTGGGCCTTCATCCCGTCACGGAGGTTAAGGTACACACCTTCGGCTATCTTCGAGCCGCCGCTTCCTTTCTTCCGCAAACAGAAAAGATGGCAAAATAAGTCGAAATGGGGCTGGAAGCCGCCATATGCTTCGCAAAGATGAATGAAGGTGGAGACAAGGAGAATCGAGTTGGGATGCAGATTGCAAATCCCAATCTCGTAGTACAGATAGAGACCCTGAAGGAAAGGATGTACTGGAACCCCAAAACCCCGCTTAAAGAAGTCTTCAAACACCATGATCTCACCTGGTTGTGGATCAGGGTACCCTTCGCCCTCTGGCGCACGCCATCCTGCGAGCTCCTTGTTGTGGAGTACTCCCATGGCGACGAGGTCTTCAATGGTCTGCTCGTTGCTTCTCGATTTCCACCACTCCTTTGCCATGACTCCTGCTTTCTTCTATGCGTCACTTTTCGCCATGAATCTGGCCTTACTAATGAATGAGGAAACTATGGAGGATTGATTGGTGGTGATTTCGGGGGTATTAGGGTTGGCAAGAGGAAGAAGAAGGCTGCGGCTGTGAATGGTAATGGGGTTCAGTAAAAAGTAACTTCCAATTCTATACTGTATTTAACCAAGAGACCTCGCCGTTTTGTCTACCCGAGATTCTTGGAAGACGTGCGCACACGCCGCAGACAGTTATTTTCATAGCCTTGAGATCTACGCCAATATATGCGCCTCTTCGTTATCAGTGTATGTGCCTCTTCGTTACCAGTGTGAGAGGGCCCACGCTGACGTACTTACTTATAGGTGCCACGCAACTGTTTGCTTGAAAAGACAAGAAGGCAGTATGACGTGCTATACCCGTCTACTTTTTTGACCAGACATGTCAGATTGGACTTGATAGGGCGAGTAATTACATAAATACAAAAGATAATAGCACAAGTGGCATATGGTTTTTTGTTGCACTTCTCGTGCTTGGGGACTGTCTAGACCACATCATGCTTGGGGACTGCCCAGACCACATCGTGCTCGGGGACTGTCCAGACCACATCGTTCTCGGGGACTGCCCAGACCACCATCGTGTTCGGGGATTGTTCCGACTACTCTCATGCTCGGGGACTGTCTAGACCACTATCATGCTCGGGGACTGCCCCGACCACTCTCCGAACATTGCTTGGAGACCGTTCTCCTCGGCAACATGTGATTTATACTCACATACAGTTGAGAGGCATTTATTTAGACATTGCTACAAGGCTCATACCTCGCCTTCCAGCAAGCTCGAGGACTACATCGATACGATGCACCTACCGGTGCATCTCGTATCGCCTGTACGATGATTGGATTCTCAATTTAACTAGGAATTCTTTTTAGACCCTGGCACCATGTGCCTACGTAACCTACTACCAGGCTCGGGGACTAAGTGGGCACACTTCACCTTGCGGTGAATGTGTTTATTTTATCGACCCCTATGCTCTGACTGTTGGCTAGAACTACTATTGTCCAAGGGTCACTTACATTTCTTTTTAGAAATACAAGTGGGCACACTTGATAAGGAAAGAAATCTTTTTCTTTTTTTCTTTAGAGCACCATGCATTCTTCGGACAACCAGAATCTTTGGCTATAATCGTGGTCTACTACTTTCTATTCTGACCAGAGTACTGGCACATTCGATTGGTCAATGTTTCAACCAGTTGGAGATGACATGAAGATGGATTGCATTAGCCGAAGGAGATCGAACGGCGTGTCGCAGCATAATACATGGCGCTCGGGGACTAGCTGTGGGGGTATTAACCCCTATACCCTTATGGCTAGGCCTGGGCCGGCCCAGACCAGAGGGCCTAGCCCGTTAGAAGCCGACGCGCGGCCCAGCTAATCTGTTTAGAGTCCCGCGCAAGGAATCAAGGTAGATTTGGAGATCAAGCAATATCCTGGTCGGTTAGAATAGGAATCCTTATCCGGCCACATATGGCAATTGTAACTGGTTAGGATTAGTTTCCAGATCTATAACCCTGTCCCCCAGATTATATAAGGTGGGCAGGGGACCCCTCTAAAAAACATCTCTCATTGACATACAATAATATAATCAGACACATGACGTAGGTATTACGCCTTTACGACAGCCGAACTTGGATAAAATCTCGTGTCTGTCTTGTGTCATTATCTTGTTTTGTAGCTTGCGCATCTGTCTGCCGATAAACTACTACCTTGGGCATACCCCTAGGTAGACTGCCGACCATATTTCATCGACACCAGTTGGCTCCGGTCTCCTGGTCGGAGAAGAGCTTTAAGTAGAGGTTCGATATACTCTCGGTCGAAGAGACGAGTCAAAGTCGGAGGCAAGCGTCGTCCCTTCTCGGCCAGGCCTTCTGGTCGGAGAGGCGGGTCAGAGTCGGAGGCGATGGAAGCGAGCGTGGTTCCTCCTTGGTCGGGCCTTCTAGTCGAAGAGGTGGGCTAGGGTCGGAAGTGAGCTGGCCAGGCCTTCCAGTCGGAGAGGCGGGCTAGAGTCAGAGGCGAGCGTCGATCCTCCTTGGCCAGGCCTTCCGGTCGAAGAGGCAGGCTGAAGTCAGAAGCGAGCGTCGTTCCTCCTTGGCCAGGCCTTCTAGTCAGAGAGGCGGGCCGAAGTCAGAAGCGAGCGTCGGAGTTGGAGGCGAGCTGGCCAGGCCTTCCAGTCGGAGAGGCAGGCCAAAGTCGAAGGTGAGCGTCGATCCTCCTTGGCCAGGCCTTCTGGTCGGAGAGGCGGGCCAGAGTCAGAAGTGAGCGCTGGAGTTAAAGGCGAGCTGGCCAGGCCTTCCAGTCGGAGAGACGGACCGGAGTCGGAGGTGAGCCTCGATCCTCCTTGGCTAGGCCTTCTGGTTGGAGAGGCGAGCTGGAGTCGAAAGCGACGGAAGCGAGCGTCGTTCCTCCTTGGCCAGGCCTTCCGGTCGAAGAGGCAGGCCGGAGTCGGAAGCGAGCGCCGTTCCTCTTTGGCCAGGCCTTCCGGTCGGAGACTGGATCACCCTTGGCTTGTCGTTAGGTTTTTTGGGCCAGCCTATGAGTTACGTGTCGTTCGCAACGTCGTCTGTTGGGCCAAGCTTTTGCTGGGAAGCAGGTCCATGAGGGACCCCGGGTTTATGAACCCGACACATATGTTTCAAGTGTTTCAGGTGTTTCATACATATGTTTTAAGTGTTTCATCTGGATGTTGCGTATTTTGGCAATGGTTTTCAAGAGTTTTTAGTCGTTTTCACAAATGTTTCAAACGCTTGTTTCATATGTCTTCATTTGTATGTTACAATTGTTGTATCTGAATGTTGCATATGTTTGTAATTGTTTTCAAGTGTTTTTATGTATTTTTGCAAGTGTTTCGTACGTTTTTTTAAGTGTTTCATCTATCTTTTTTTGTATATTGCAACTGTTGCATTTGAATGTTACAAAAGTAAAACGAGTGTTGCACATGGGATATGCGTGGGAAGCGACTGGCGGCGTGGGCGATGTTCGGGGCGACGTGAGCGACGTCCAAGGCAGCGGGCCCACTACTAGCGTGCTCGCTCGTGGGCCCGACACGCTAGGGTGCTTGCTCGCTCGTTGTACCTATCATTTAATATGGCCTTCAGATTTATTTGATTTTAATTGAATTAAAATTGGCCAAGCCCAATTAAAATTCAACGCTTGCAACATAGCATCAATGTTTTAGTAGACTTGACCAAAACAGCGCCACAAAAGATATAATCAATGGATGTTGCTTGCAACATGATATTAATGTTTGTGGAAATTTTAAAATATAATAGCTGTCATTAAGGTTGGACGAAAAACTCGAAGCTCGTTAGCTCGTTCGGCTCGTGGCTGGCTCAACTCGGCTCGGCTCGTTATGATAACGAGCCGATCCGAGCCAAGATTTTAGCTCGTTAGCTATAACGAGCCAACTCGAGCCAGCTCGCGAACCGCTTGCGAGCTAAACGAGCCAAGCTTCCAGAAAAAAGTATCAAAACGTATATTAGTTTTTGTATTACTTCATGTCTTACACTTTACAATTGACTGGTAACTGGTCTAGACCCTATAAATTGACTGGTAACTGGTCTTGATGTATTTCTTTTATATTATTATTATTCTCAAACTTTAGATAAATGCAAATATTATATTTTGTGTATTTTTTATACCTGGCTGACGAGCTTAACGAGCCAGCTCGAGCTTTTAACGAGTCGAGCCGAGCTGGCTTTCTGGCTCGTTAGGATAACGAGCCGAGCCGAGCTAGCTCGTTATCTTAATGAGCCAGAATGAGCCGAGCCGAGCCGAGCCGAGTCAGCTCGTTATCCAGCCTTAGCTGTCATCCAATGGTCATCAGTGAATATATTGATGTCAAAGGCGTCCCGTGTATACAACTGCGGAAGGCATCGTAAGTATTCAGTTGCCACCGGCATCCCGAGTACACAACTGGCAGGCGTCCGATGCTAGCATCCCAAACAGACGTCCGGGCACTAGCAGCTCCGAAATCCAGCACTAAAAAGGCGAGAGAGTTGTGGGGAGCATTTAGAGCCTCTTCTTATTTGTTAGCTCTCACCTTATTTATTGGTTTATCTCATAGTGTATTTCTCATCATGGATCATGTTTTTTCTCCACAAGGATGTTTTCCACGTAAACCCTGTATCAGGTATTGGTTATAGCACTCTCTTTATCATATAACTTGGTTGGTAACTGATTTTCTTGGTAGAGTTATACTTTGAGTGGTGATTGAGTATTTGGATTGTCATAAAGTAGAGGCATGATGATTTTTTTTTAATATTTAGATGATTGTTGATTATGGATTCAAGGATAGGCCATTTAGTAATTACGAGTAACTATGTCCTAAAGGTTGGTTCTAGACCTACAGTTTAGTGTAGACCTATACATAGGCCACCCAACCTGGTCTGTCTGAAAAAAGTTCTGACCCACCAGCGCATCAGGTTAGGTTAGGGCAAGAAATTTCGACCCGTGCTCCAACCCAATCCGAAAAAACCGACCCAAAGTGCCAAAACCAAGAAATAGTTTGACCTGACAGTGCGTGGGGTCAGGCTGGGGCAAAAATTTTTTGACCTAATCAATTTTTTTCCGGCTCAATCCAAACCTGACCTGACGTTTGTTCAAATCTGGTTTAGTGTTTAGGGTTGCTCTGGAAGTTCTGCGCAAATTTGAGGAAGCAGTACTATTTACTAAGAAAGTGTACTTGATATATTGTCAACTCACAGGCTAAAAATCAATTACGAACTCACTACATATGCATCAAAATTCAAACTACGTTGTTTGAAAAAGAAAAATAAGAAAGAAGAATTGATCGCGATTTATACGCAGTGGCATGATCCGCCGCGGTACGTACAGCTGCAGGGAGCTTGAAGGCTTCAGAATCTTTTTGCAGGGGCGTGCACATATATTGTTGAGCTTGAGCCGCCGTACCGAGAGAGATCCGATACGCCGTACCGTGTGGCTCACAGTCACAGCTGCTCCATCGCGCGTCGTCGTCCTCCATCCAGCTTCTCCAGCCAATGCAATGGGGGTAATTAAGGGGGGCATTAGCATCGGCGTAAGGTCCCTCGTGCTGCTAACCCCTTTGCTTAGTGCCGGGGTTTGGCACACACGCGTCGGGGCCCGACCAGGCGCGATGGGATCCGTTGCGGCGCGGTCGTGACACTTGTGCGCAACTTGCCCGCCCCGGCCCTCGATCGCGCCCACGCCCTTTTTCAATCTCTCCTCTCCATCATGTGGGCATGGGGCAGGGGACATGCATGCAGTTTCGGGCCTCATAATAATTAACCTACTGGCTTCTTGATTTTATACGGCCTGTTCGTTTTGTCGTAAACAATTATGGATTATTTACTGTTGACTAGTTTGGTGTGAGAGAAAAACACTGTTTTGGTTTATAATCTACGATCATATACGAGCAAACGAACATGCCAATACTCTTGACACCTACTCTAACTGTTTACAGGGCTTTTGCCTGGAAAATATCAGCCGACTCACACTTGCCGTTTTGCAGTTTCCCGTCCCGGCTTTGTTGTTTCTGCCCAAGTGATGAGTTTCTCTCCTCGTCCAGTCTCTGACTGGAATCATCTTTCCACGGTACACGTACTAGTAGCACCACCTCACCTCAACGTGACTTGCCACGTGAGGCAGCAGCAGCAGCTATCACGCCGGCCATGCCAGCTGCGGCCGAACGCTCCAAAACGAGCCTCGGAACTTGAGCACAGCCAAATAGCTCCGGTGCTCCACCTCCAGCAATAAGCTAGCTACTCGGTTCTGTGCGCCCGCCAATCCTATATCGCCGATTGCCGCACCGAGAAATGTCCGTTTGCTTCGCTGATGAGCTATGACTGAAAGTATCGTTGACTGATTTGTTGTGAGAGAAAAATATTATTCATTAGTTAAAAAGATACGATTTATACGCCAAGCGAATAGGACTTAGAGTCTTGTTGCACCTTGCTTGCCTATATCCGCCGACTGCCGCTCCCGGGGCCGGCTCTCACTCAGCTAGGGCGTTCCACTCCTGCTAGGCTGATCCCTCATCCCATTCCCACGTGTACTGCTGCCGTACTACTGGTGCCGTGGTGGTCTCCAGTTCTCAAGGATATGAAGGTGTGAAATTAAAGGCATATGTCATTAGCAGAGAGTCCTTCGATCGTTGCTGACGGCGAATTCCCTCTCTTCTCCCGCAGATTTTCAGTTGGGTAGCCAACAAGATCGGCGGGAAGCAAGAACCAAAGCGATCTGCCGCGAATTCTACCGCACCAGCTTATCGTAAGCCTACTTTGCAAATAGTATATATTTCGCTTCCTTCGCTTGTAAATTCTTTCATAGCTTTCTTTGTCGGGTAAAAATTCCTTTTGATGTCTGCAATCTTTATTTAGCGCGCATACGCCGCCTCAGGTTCTCAACGCACGGTTTTTATTTGAAGTCTTCTTGCATAGCAGATTGAACTTTCTTTTTCTCTCATGAGTCGTCATGAATACCTCTCCTTCATATCAACTTCTTAATCTCTCTATTTCCTTGCATGAATGCACATAAACATCTCTGATTAGTTGATCCTCTTGATTAGTTGTCTTGCATGGTTGATGCACTTCAAAATGACCGTTTCAGAGGTGAATGTTTTTTTCCCAAGATTTTCCCTTCCTTGCTTTAGGGCCTGTTTGGTGCGGCTCTCGCACAGCTCCAGGTCTGTCTCCAGCGGTGGTGCCGCACAAAGTGGTGCTAACAGGAGGAGCGCTTCGCATTGAGGCCCCGTTTGGCCGGGCTCTGAGCAGCTCTGACTCCTACTGGCGAATCACTGTAGCTGCACTATTTACCGAAGCTGTTTTTCTCTCTCCTCCTTTCCTCTCTCACTGATACCACCGGAGCCGGAGAAGCTCGTTTTTTTCTCCCGTAGCTCCATCTACAGTGCCGCTACAGTGTAAGAGCCGGAGCACGCGGGAGCCCGACCAAACAGGGCCTAAGTAGTGATGAG
Organism: Miscanthus floridulus; assembly: GCF_019320115.1. Taxonomy (NCBI): domain Eukaryota; kingdom Viridiplantae; phylum Streptophyta; class Magnoliopsida; order Poales; family Poaceae; genus Miscanthus; species Miscanthus floridulus. The sequence continues at coordinate 103,691,858 of NC_089582.1, read as the reverse complement.
ACATTTTTTTTACGGAAGGCGAAGCCAGGCTTCGGAACTCCGGCTTCGGCTCCAGCACACGGAGCGGAGCCCACCAAACACCCCCTTAACGAGTGCTAGTGAATAAGAAGATGATCGGGGACTTTTGAGTCTCCTCCCTTTCACGTCCTGCTTCAATACTATATTCTTGTTTTCATGATCTATAATTCTATATGCTTCTCGGAAAGGTGATTATTGTTAGCAAGTTCTTTTGAGTTGCCTTTTCGAAGGAAATGAAAAGAAGATAATGTACTCAACTCAAAGTCCTGTCATAGTTCTTTTCCGGCAATGCTGGTGTTCATTTTGCTGATCACGTACCTGTTTCGATGGTTCAGTCATACTCCTATCTGTCAACAGTCAACACTGTGGGTTCTGATATGTTCACAAATATCTTCCAATAATATGCTAAGGAAATATATAGCAGCTGATGCATGAGCGCTAGTGCGCTACAGTACATGCCATTATGTTCTTTTCCTTCATTTTCTTTGCATCTACTTTCTGATTTTCTATAATTCAAAACCTTTCTTTCGATGGTTCCGTACTAATGATACAAAATTGTCCACCTGAGTTACATTTCTAGCACAGAATGCTTACCTCGGATGGTTCCCTACTAAGGGATCAGATCTGAAGGCCAGTGGTTCATTTCTTCGTTCTTTATTATTCTTAGAAAGGCTAGATGGTACGGTGGTAAACATCTTCGGATGCTGCTATGTGATTGGGTGATTACCAGCATGATATTCAGGTTGAAACATCGTGGTGTGGAGTAAGCATGGGCAAACATGTTTCTCATAGGGCAAACATGTTTCTCATCAGTGATAGGCTCATGGAAACAGCAGCGATTTAAAATTACCAAAATTAGTGGTCCATGTTTCTGTGTACTGATTTGGCAAACTAATTTACTTCTAATAATGCGCAGGTGGCAACGTATCAGAATGTCGCAACGATGAGTTCAGTGATTGGCCCCAATCATTGCTTGCAATTGGGACATTTGGAAACAAGCAGCTCGAGGAAGAAGTAGCAGAGAGTTCTTCCGCAAATGTTCAGACCATTCAAGATCCCGCCAAGTTTACAGAGGAGGAAGTAGACAATCTACGAAGAGAATTCGAGGTGCTGCTGCTGCAAGGCAATGGTCAAGCAGAAGCTCAGGGCTCCTGTGAAGATGTACAGGTAGCTTCGAAACAACATGACGGCGAAGATAACAACGAGAAGCAGCGCAGGGAGCAGTTGATGAACAGGGAGATGATCATAAGCGAAGCGAGAGAAATAGTAGGGAAGAAAAAGAGTGCTAAGCTCAAGCCAAGATTGATGGCTTCGCTCCTTAGATTACTCGCGTGCAAGGGCGGGTTTACCACCCCGGTTCTGGAGCCAAGGAACTCTTTCCCCCAAACAAGAATGGAGAAGGTACAGCCAATTTCTTCTTTAAATTTGCAGTATCTTACCAGTCACTGCGCCTTCTTAATTTGCATCTCGTTCACTTACTATGTGGTTATCGCTGCAGCTGCTCAAGGCAATATTACAGAAGAAAATACACCCACAGAATTCCAACACGGTAGCAACCAGGAGGCGCTTGGACTGGAAGCTAGACGAGAAAGAGATCAACGAATGCCTTGAGGATGCGCTGCGTGATCTTGATGACGATGATGATGGCGCAAAGTGGGTCAAAACTGATTCAGACTGTAAGTAATATAAATCGCTAGTGAAATTCCATGTCAGTCATGCACTTCACATTTCTTGTACATGGCACTCAATCTGTGTCCTTTTTCTTGTTTTTTTTTTTTCAGTTATTGTGCTTGAAATGTAAAGGCGCGCGTGGTTATGTTTGTTTCTTTTAGGCCAGGTATGCACTTCTCTTCTGAACCGAACTTTCATGTTTATATCATCGATCTTTCATTTGATCGGTTGTCCTGGTCGTCTGATTGGTTTATTGGATGCTCAGGTTCCGAAGGTCTTGGCGGGGGCTTGGTGCTTCACGGTGCGATATAAATGATATATAGAAGGAATTATGGGATAATGTAAGCATGAGGCTATCATGTACCATCTGTAATTTGGATTATGATGACCCTATTCCATGTCTGCTTCTCTTTGGCTAGATTGTAAAGAAGGCATCCGATTTTTTCCAGAGAGCCGTTGGCCGTTGCCTGTTTCTTAACATCCCTTCTTCCTCCGGTATCTGTCTTTCAGATATTCCTATTCCTCTTTGTTTCCTTCTCTGAAATCTTCTGCCGACATGACATGTTCAATTTCAAGGCTCGACCAAAGTTCATTTGTATCCTTCTCTGAAATAATTCCATCAAGGCTCGACCAAAGTTCAGAACAGCCACGCTCGTGCTTGCGTGACGGGGAAAGCACGGCGCACCGAACCGGCCCTGCTTGCAGATCTTCCTTGGCTCTACGTTCCTTGGACTCGTGCGCGGACGCGGCATCCGTCTGGCGAGATTCCTCGGCTCCTCTCCGCCGTCTCTCCGGCCATGCCTAGCGGTCGTCCGGGTCTCCGGGATGACTTTTTTTCGGCTGCCTTCCGACGGCCATGGACATATCACTGGATGCCGCGGTTCAGGGACGGCCTTCTCTCTCGGTGACAAGGGGGAGACAGGCGTGTCACGTCCGGGACTGGCGCGGGACGGCGAGAGTCCATTGCCAGCCACCGTTTCACAAGATCGCGGTCCGCGAGCCAGAGCCACACATCACAAGACAAGCAGCCTAACGAAAACTAGACAACAGCGCGCATCATGGCCGAAAAGCCCAAAACAAGAAAATCATACATTATATATATATATATATATATATATATATATATATATATATATATATATATATATATATATATATATATATATATAGAACTACCGTTGTGCAGCTGGCTATAGAATAACTTATTCTGTGGCCACTTTGAGTCACGATAGTTACTATACTAATTTATGAAACTACAGTAACTCCTTACTCAGTGATTTACTACCGTGAGTGGTAGTAACACGAGTATCGTAAATGCATATTCATGTTATCGTAAATTGGTACAAACATTATCGTAAATCAAGGTGGCTATAGAATAAGTTATTCTATGGCCAGCTGCAAAATAGTCTTACCCTATATATATATATATACCATGCAACAAAAACCACCGCTAATCTTGCGTCCTCAAAAGAATATAGCTAAATCTAAATGCGACACTACTGCTTCGTCTTTCGTAGCCTCCTCACTTCTTAACCTCCTCGTACTCGGCCTCAGGAGCCTGGTCACCACTCACCACCACCCTGACATCCTCCTGATTGTGAACGACCTGCACCACCACCAGACATGTGCTCTCCGATCTTTGAGACGGCCTTATTTGCAGCGTCGAGCTTCGCCTTTATCTGCTCAATGTCGTCCGAGGCCATCTCCTTGCGGAGATCAGCGACGGCTGCCTCAATCTCGGACGCAACCTCAGCCGGGATCTTGTCCCTGTACTCTCCCAAGCTCTTCTCGGTGCTGTAGAGAGTTGTGTCCGCATTGTTTCTGATGTCGATGAGTGCTTTTCGTTCCTGATCCTTCTGGGCATGCAGCTCGGCCTCCTGAACCATCTTCTGGATGTCGGCCTCAGACAGCCCACCGGAGGATCGAATGGTGATGTTCGTCTCCTTTCCTGTGGCCTTATCTTTTGCAGAGACTGTCACGATTCCATTGGCGTCAATATCAAATGTGACCTCAATCTGAGGCATGCCTCTTGGAGCAGGTGGAATGCCAACGAGATCAAATTCACCCAGGAGCTTGTTGTCTGCAGCCATCTCACGCTCACCTTGCAGCACACGGATACCTACTTGGGTTTGATTGTCAGCAGCAGTTGAAAACACCTGCAAAATCATAACCAAAGATCAGATCAAAGTTGTACTAGTGCAGCATGGATCATAGGATGGTAATCATATCTGGACATTCAATAAGATTATGTTGATAAGTTGATAAAAAAATCATCCAGATAACAGGTATACCCAAAAAGTTGAATGGTCCGAAAGAATAGAGAAATAACAACTCACCTGGCTTTTCTTTGTAGGAATTGTAGTGTTCCTGTTGATCAACCTGGTGAAGATGCCACCAAGCGTCTCAAGACCAAGTGACAGGGGAGTAACATCAAGGAGAAGAAGCTCCTTAACATCTCCACAGAGAATTCCACCTTGAATGGCAGCACCCATGGCCACAGCTTCATCGGGGTTGACTCCTTTGCTTGGGCTCTTTCCAAAAATTTCAGCGACCACCTCCTGTACTTTTGGAACCCTGGTCATCCCACCAACAAGAAGTACCTCATCCAGATCTTTAGTAGATATTCCTGCATCCTTCAAGCAGTTCTTGCATGGATCTCTGGTCCTCTCAATCAGTTGGTGCACAAGAGCCTCAAACTTTGACCTTGTCAGTGTGATATTCAAATGCTTTGCTCCTGAAGTCCTGAGGCATCAGCTGTTATGAATGGTAGATTGGTTTCAGTCTGAGTGGTTGATGACAGTTCAACTTTTGCCTTCTCAGCAGCTTCACGGAGCCTCTGCAAAGCCAATCTATCCTTTGACAGGTCAATGCCCTCAGTTCGATTGAAACCACTCACCAAGAACTCTAAAAGAGTATTATCAAAATCTTCACCACCCAAGAAAGTGTCACCATTTGTTGCTTTGACCTGATAATACACAGAACCAAATAAAAAAAAGAATGTATTTAATAACATGTATGCATCACAACAGATGAGTTGAAAATTATGAAAAAATACCTCAAAGACTCCATTTGAGATCTCCAGAATAGAGATATCAAAAGTTCCTCCTCCAAGATCAAAGACTGCTATCAAACCCTCCTTGTTATTCATTCCATAAGACAGAGCAGCGGCTGTCGGTTCATTGATGATCCTTTCAACATTGAGGCCAGCAATGCGACCTGCATCCTTTGTGGCCTGACGCTGCGCGTCATTGAAGTACGCTGGAACAGTTATCACAGCCTTGGAGACAGATTTTCCAAGGTAAGATTCTGCTGTCTCCTTCATCTTGGTCAACACAAACGCACCCATCTGGCTTGGTGAGTACTGCTTGCCATCTGTTGTTTCAACCCACGCATCACCATTTGGAGCCTTGACAATTTTGTATGGCACCATCTTGGTCAACACAAACGCACCCATCTGTGTCTGTGGATCATCAAAGCGGCGTCCGATCAGGCGCTTTGTTCCAAAGAAAGTATTCTGGGGATTTGTTACAGCTTGGCGCTTGGCAGGAGTTCCAACAAGGCGCTCTCCCTTCTGATTAAAAGCAACAACAGATGGTGTTGTTCTAGCACCTTCGGCATTCTCGATAACTTTTGGATTCTGCAGTCATTTGATTACCAGTTCAGCAAAAGACAACGAGAGAGAAAAAATGACCGGTAGAATATTTACAGGGACCTGACCTTTCCCTCCATAACAGACACACATGAGTTAGTAGTTCCCAAATCAATTCCAATGACCTCATTTCCAGCTGCTTTTGCACTGAATAACAGTTACACATACAAATTAGAGTAACAGCAATAAGAAGGTTTAGCTCTGTAGTCTGTAGAATTAAGACAGCAAGAGATCACTGTTACCTGAAAGGTCTTGCGAAACTAGCCCATTTTGAGAACAGGCTGGCAGCACATTTTGACTGTAAGCTGGCCCTGAGCTGAGAAAAGTTTGATCGAATACAGTAAGTAGGAGCAAGAAGACAAGCAAGGGAAACAATATTGTCTATGATGATATTAAAAAAATCCCTAAGGTGCAATCCTAGCTGCACTGCCTAAGTAAACAAAACCACACTAATGACAAACAGAAAACTTCCATTATACAAAATAATTAAAACTGATTACACAATGGTGCACAAAGATAATTTGTTCGTGTTCATGATTAAGCTACCCTTCATTCACAGGAACCACTGAGCCAATAATGCTAGAAATCCTTAGGGCAAGTACATTTGTACAAATGAACCGTATCATAGGAATATAGGATGTATCATGCACTGCTACTAAGAATTTATGACGTGAAGGTGAGAAAAATAGGTCGTTAGTTCACACAGCAATGGTTTCATAAGATAAGTTTTAGAACTATTATTATGAGACTAATTCCACATCATTGTACGAGTTGTAGTTGCCATGGTAGTCACAACATACGTTCCTTTTTCTATGAATGATGAACAAATTAAGGAATTATAGAGTTACTATGAGACAAATTAAAGACATGTAATTTTAGACGTTGATTGTTGTCATCTAAGAAATACTGATCGCGTTAATGCATGAGAAGCCCTGAAAACGGCACCCAGGCCTTTGTGCATGAAATAATCTACAAACATTTAGGAGAATAGAGTGCCGCTTCCATGAACACAAAGTCATTATGTTGTACTAATCGGCAAAAAAATGAAACATCACTAATTCTAGCGTAGCCGTAAGGCCGCAATTATCAGAATTGAAATAATCTGAGAATTTACAAGCACCAATCCATCCATCCTTTTCACATCAAAACCGCAAGCACGTGAGAGAACTCAAACCAATCTACATTAACTATTCAACTGCCAGTGCACATCTCTCCTCGAGTTAAGAATCAACCCCAATCCACTGGATTACCCAACAAGTATGAGATGACTAATACTGAATACGAATAAAAACAAGGAGATGGAGGATGCAAGAAGGCGGGGGTTACAGATCCGAGAGGGGACATGAGGTCCCGTCGCCGCGCGGCGTGGAGGAGCAGCGCCGCTGCCGCCATCGATGGCTAGTAGTCCCCGGCGCGGTAGCGAGTTGGGTTTCCGGCTTGAGGGTTTTGGGACAGAGTCGGGGTTTTGGGGGGAAAAATAAAAGGAGGGTGATGAGATCCTCTAACGTACGTACTCGTTAGTACGTGAGAGGGACGTCCAAGCCTCTTGCACCGTTGCTGCAGCATCTGACGAACGATATTGTACATCACACAACTACAGGTGAGGTCACGGCCCAAATCCTTTCAGCCCATACGCGGACACGGACTACATAGACCACTAACTATGCTAGGTAGGCCCATTAACATCTAGGGTGTCACTTAGGTCCATGAGCTCTCAAAACATATTTTTGGCACCCTAATTTTGTTTTGTTGTGTCGCTTAGGTGCACAAACTCTCAAAATGCATTTTCGGCACCCTAATGTGGTCCAAGTGTGTCATTTAGGTCCATAACGGTCCTGGAGTTGCTTTCTAGCCTACGTGGCATCGCTAGTGTGGCGCTGACAGTGTTGCCGCACACGTGAGGAGCGCGTGAGGTGGTTTGGGCAAGAAATAAGTAGGCAGATCCTCTTCTTCATTTCCTTTCATTTTTATCTCTACGGCATACCCCAAGTGGCTACGTGGCGAGGTCATCGATCGGCAGTGGCATGAACGGGATGGGCCATATAGCAGCCACTCCATGCGTCCCTGTGCGCGACGATGTGGCGGGTGTGTGTGCATGCACAACACACTCGCCACGACTGAGTCCGCCCCAGGTCGTACATGCAAAGCAGAGCAGGCGAGCAATGTACAGGCTGAAAAGCAACGGCTAGCATCACGGGAGACGAGACCGATGAGCCCTCAAGACCCACGACTCTGTCTGGTCGCCGCTCGCTGGCTCGCTCCATCGCAAGGTGAGTGGGCTTTTGAATCCACTAGCCACTACTGCTAGTACTTGAATATGCCTCGCGACGCCAGCTACACTACTACAAGAATCTTAACCGAGACGGGCAAAAAGCCTTAACCGAGATGGTTTTGTCAACCGCCTCTGTCGAAAGGTCACGGTTAATCAGACCTTTAATGGACAACTGCCTCAGTTAATGAATTAGCTGAGGCGGTCGGCATAAGACATCCGCCTCGGTTAACGCTATTAACGGAGGCGGTTGAGTTAAGTAGCCCACCTCGGTTAATAATTTCATGAAATAAAAAAAGCTCACCGAGCTCGGTACCACGCGCTGCCGTTGCCCGTGGTAGGATCCGCGCCCCCATCGCTGCTGATGACTTGATCTGTGCCCCTGCCGCCTCCAGTGGTCGGATCCACCACTGGTGGACCGTTAGAGGCTGGATCTGGTGGCCGACGCACGAGGGACAGGGAAGGGGTGCCATGCTGGTAGGGGAGGGAGGGGCCGCCATGTCGTGCTTGAAGCAGAGGGAGGGCTATCGTCGCCGGTGTGGGCCTCCCCGCGTGCCGCTACTACGTGTGGTGGCCGCCGCCGTCGAAGGGGGCTGGCTCGTGCGCCTCCTCCTATCGCCAGCAGCCTTCGCTGCCTCCCCGTCGTAGAGGGAGGCGTGCATGGAGGGATGGACTGGAGGGAGTGACCGACGAGAGAGGGACCGAAGAGAGAGACAAGAGAGAGGGACAGATGAGAGAGGGATGAGAGAGAGAGGGACGGACGAGGGAGAGCTATTTCCGTTGCGCTCCTGAAAGACTGCGGCGCTCAGAGCGATGGACGAGAGTTATTTTTGCACGCATGGCCACCAGCCCTGCTCTGGATCGCTGACGTGGAGTAGCACATGGATCACCCCAGCGCGCAACACATTTGTGCTTTCTCACTGCAACCGACACATGGGCCCCACTCCTACTCCCACTCCTGTTCCTGTGTGCCCGTGACTCGAGGCCTGAACGCAGCGTTGAATAACCGAGGTGGTTGTTTGGAAGCGACTGTAACACCCTCGGTGTTACACTGTAAATCATTTACTAAAACATGTCATGAGCATCATGTTTATGTGTTAATGCATGTAATAAAGTGTGTAGATCAATTTTTGTAACTCGAAACGATCAACTCGAATGCGAAACGAAAGTTAATTCAATAGTCATGTTATATCACTAGGGATGGCAACGGGTGAGAAACCCGGTGGGGGGGCAGAAGAACACACCCGCCCCCACTAGGGTTCAAACACCCCATCACCCATACCCATCACCCGTGACGGGTCTCAAATTTACCCAGACCCGTCACCCGCGTGGGTAACGGGTACCCATCGGGTGACCCATCCTCATTTAACAATAACACAAGATCACAATTCACAAAGCTAACATCATAAAAAATTCAGAATGATCATGCAAGTATGCAAGCAAGCGTTACAACTTACAACTTACATGTAACTTGTCCTCGACCGCAGCTAATGATCAACTAAGAGTTCATGACACAATAATTAACTAAGAGTTCATGACACAATTATTAACTAGGAGTTCATGGCACTAAATTTCAACTTCCATGATGCATCCTTTCTGCCCCCCATCGGGTTTCTCACTTCCTTCACTTCCTTGCTCATGATGCATCCTTCACTTCCTTGCTGCAAGCCTGCAACCTTAACCTACAAGGAGCCACATGTTCCATCAGTTTTCAAAGGTGTGGTGATTGACAGATAAGATCCATCAAGCTGCTAAGTGCTAACTAAATCATGAAACAATGAAATTGCCTTTGTCCCAGCAAAGACTGAAAAGACCAACTAGATCTAAGGTCACACCTATGAACCAAATTTCTCCTAAATTAACTGGATCCCCTCCCCCTTGATCATTCCTCCTACTGATTAAACCATCATGGAACGAGTGAAGAAAACATCCTTTATCCCAACTAAAATGGAAACCTCCACACAAGATCTAAGGTACACAACAATTAGGAACAAATTTCCTCCTACTGAACCAGTCACAGATCGTCTTCCAATACTCCGTGCTCCCGTGACACTTACAGGTCTATGCCTAGAACACATATCAGTACCAGAATAAGCTAACAAGGAAACAACAACAAGGCTTCTTACACAAGGGAACAACCGATCCAGCCGCATGGCCTCACTAGAAAGCTCAGACCCCCACAGCAACAGGTTTCATCACTTGTTTCAAAGAGGTAGTAATATTGAAGGCATAGGACTCATCAAAATGCTAACTAAATCATCAAGGAATGAAATCGCAGGCAGGCAACCACAGGATTTGTGAATCAGACCTAGCCATCCAACCACAGGCAGGCAACCAACCCCAGCCGCATCAAAGTAGAATATGTGTCAAAGTAGAAGTTTTTGCATAAGAGGGGATAGTTAGTATACAATGTAATTGAATATGTGACAACAAAAAGGCTAACACATTACACATCACCTGCATCCCTTCCTACATCTCTTGAAGACAGCTCCAAAAGGTCTCAGGCTTATCTACATTGGTAGCATCTGAAAGTAAATTTTCAACAATTGTTAGAAAACAAGATTAGAAAATGTAGAAATGAAATGTATAGAACAGAATATATACCTATATACTTACGACGCATCCAATCTTGTGAACACATAAGGGCCTCCAAGATCTCCGGAGTAAGCCGGCTACGATGCTCACTAAGAACCCGACCACTGGTGCTAAAAGCAGACTCTGATGCAACTATGCTGACTGGAATAGAAAATATGTCACGTGCTATCTTACTCAATGTAGGCACATTGTTATTGTTAGGAAACAATGACAGATCAGTGCATCATCTGTAAATCGATAAAACAATGACATAGCAGCACAATAATTCAAACAAACAAACAGCTCAAGACATAAAGTTTTGTACAAATGCTAAAAGACATAGCAGCTCAATAATTCAAGTAAACAGGAAATGGAAGCAAAAATAGGGGTTAGCGTGCATCGAATCAAACCCCTTGGAACTCAACAACTGAAGCGTAGAGGAGGAAGGAGTTGCAGGTGCTCCTTCAATGGCTAGACGGCTCCATTTCTTGATGGCGCGTGATACTTGCACAGTACGGTTGCGGCTCAAGCCAAGGGCGACCGATGCTTTAGCCTTAGCAGTAGCACTAGCTTTTGCGACAGTAGCATCGGTGGTATCCCTTTGCGAGGTCATCAGGACTGGTTAGTTCAACTTCAATCGACGAGGTATACTAATAACTAATTTCAAAACAGTTAGTGCAACGTTGCATACTTGCATACAAATTAACCAACACTTAGCACAATAACTCAATAAGGCACATACAATCTTTTATACAAATCGACGAGGTCTACTACTACTAACCTGCAAGAGATACAAAAACATAGGGGTTCAAAGAGGCAAAGAGCTCACCGTGCACAAGATGAAGTGGGCATCTCTGGTGACCTTGGAGATGGCGACGAGCTTATTAAGCAAAAATGCTATAAAACATGTATGTGATACTTACATAAAGTTTGAAGTACAAACTTTGTAGAAGATGATGAAATACTTGCTGTTGAAAAATAACCTTGCTAGCTAATATTTCCAATAGCTTAGAAATGTAATTTGAAATAGAGTTCAACTCAAAACTTAGAAAAATTTCCAAGTCTGTTGACAGTTAGACATTGCTATGTTTAGCAATTTATCGCGAGACATTGGGTTAAGGAATAGTGAAGTATTATGGCTTGTTTTAGTAGCCTAATGGCCCCCTAAGGTGTAGCAAAGTGGGTTTGGGGATTGGAGCAACTGGTTAGAGGTTTCGAACGCTTTCAAAAGCCATGCACAATGCGTTCTCGGCCAACTTCCCAGTGTGTGCACAGTCACCGGGGCCGCTGCCCCGATGTCGCAGCTGTAACAACCCAAAAATCCATACACAAAAAATACCAACTACAAAATTTTTTCTTGGGACACCCATGTGATGATGAGTGTCATGTATAGAAAACCCAACCTAAGAGATGCATTAGGCATAACCAAGTCATCACATAAGCATAGCATGACATTTGCTGATTATGTTATTTAATTTCTAACAAATAAAGGGTTGCATACATTGTTAACTCAAATTGTGAGTTGGACCTTCATTTGTTTTATGTAATGCCTAACAACTCCTTTAAAAGTAATAAACCATCAAATCAAATCAAAGAATAAGGATTTGTTACACTTACTTTTGTTATACAAGATGGCTAAATAAATTCCTAATATATATATAAGAATGTTGCGGGTCACATATCTAAAACTCTAATGAATTTGGTGCACCAATTTTTGAATTCAAAAACCAAAACCAGATTTGAATTCAAAAAAATGGAAGAGAACTGAAAATAGAAAAAAAAGAGAAAAGAAGAAGTGGGCCTCGCAGCCAGCCGCTCGGCCCAAGCTAGCCAGCCCAGCCAGCACCATTGCGGCCGCCCCTTCCCCCCTAGTGCGCGCGGCCCAGCTACGGCCCAGCAACGCCCGTGCCTCCCCACTTTCGCTCGCTGTTGCTGCCACTGGGCCCCGCACATCAGCCGAGCGCTGCTCACCCGCGCGCCCCTTTCTCTTCGCCACAGTCGCTGCCAATGGACCCCACCCGTCAGCCTTCCCCTGTTCATCTTCCTCGCGCTCACGCCCAACCGTTAGCCGACCAGAGGCTGATAGCGATGGTAGAGTAGGCCAGGGGTCATGCCCGGGGCATGGTCCTATCTCCCCCTTGGCGCATCGCCCACGTGACCTCCGCGCCAACCACCCCACACGCAATGCCGTTCGATGCCCATGGTGCATCACCAACCGTTCACCCGTCCGCCGAAGATGGAGCTCAGAGCTTCGGTTATAAAGCCACGCCCAGAGCCCTAGGGTTCTCCTAACGCCCTGACGCCACCGTGGTGGCCGACCACAGCACACCTGAGCCAAGAGAGAAGAGTGGGGGAGAAAGGGGGGGGGGGGAAACACTGACGCCGCTACGAAGGGGAAAAGCTCGTCGAGACCGCCAGAGCCGAGAGCGACGCCGTCGTCTACATCACTGACATGGTTTGGCACGACACTGCATGGCTACCAGAGCTACATGGCCTCGAATCAACACGGCACCACCATCCATTCTTCCACGCCACCCACGATGAGCCCCCCCTTCCGGTCTCTCTTTGTCGCCGAACCTCACCGTCGGCCATGGCGCTCCACACCTAGAGCGCGTAGGCCAGTGCCTTGTCTCCGGCCACTAGGAACACACACACCCACGCACACCCCACGACCATGCCGTGACCACCCCACGGGAACCCCCCTTGATCACCCGTGTGCATCGCCATCGTCACCATGTCGCCATGGCTGCTGGAGCCCCTAACGGCCACCTTGACGCCTAAGCCCTGCCTTGAGCCCTGGATGACTTTGCCGTGCACCCACGAATCCACTAAGGCCCCTATCTGCCTAGTCGAGCCACCAGAGAGCCTACAACTGCGACCTCGCCACTGGCGAACACTGCCGGGCCACCGTTCATCGTGGCCAGCGCCTCGGTGAGCCCCAGCCGCCACCTAGACTCCACCGTCGTAGTCGCCGTAGCCTGGGGTAGCCTTTCCCCTCCCCAATTGGGCACCGGCACCGCCACGAAGGCTCATAGCCAGCTCGCCGCCGGTAGGAGCACCACCGTGGGAGAAAAACAAGGGAACACCCCCCTCACCGGCCACCCATGCGTGAGCTTGGTGCACGTGAGCCGAGCCAAGGAGAAGAGACGGTGGACTTGGTCAACCATGCGCCCTACCGTAAGTCCATGGACCACGAGCGCTGGTCCACCATGAGCCACACGGTGTGAGCCGTGCTGTGGACGATGCCCAATAAGAGCCCACGGCCATGACATGGCAGCGTCACAGCGTGCCACGTGTTCGGCCCGGCCCGGCCCAGACCGGCCCAACCCAAAGCCCTTTTGAGACTCGGCTGTGTTGACTATTGACCGGTCACGTTGGCCATTGACCTAGCCCACACGTCAGTGACACGGACACTCTAGACCCACATGTCAGATGCTGACATCATGATGACGTCACGTGGGACCCACATGTCAGAAGCCAGCGCAGCCGAGGTGATGTCATGCTGACATCAGCAGCCCAGGCCCCACATGTCAGTGACCCTGACTGTTGACCGTTGACTGACGTTGACCGACGTTGACTTTGACTGGACCCACCTGTCAGTGACCCAATAACCTTGGCCCCACCTGTCGGTGTGGACGACGTTGATGACGTCACGCTGACGTCAGCTGGGCCCCACCTGTCTGCTCGAAACCGTGATGCTGACGTCAGCAAGCCACGTGGACCAACCACAGTATGACACGTGTCAGCCCAGGATTAATTCAGCCTTTTTCCATTTTTAGAAATAGATTTAAACTTCGGAAATTCATAACTAATTCATATGACCTCAGAAAAATACGAAACTAGGACCAAAATTCATCTAAAATCGAGCCCTACGCAATGAACCCATATTTGAGTGCATTTGGCTCTTTTGAATTTTCATTGCTCCTTTGTGCTATTCTATAGACATCGCTAACGTGACTATAATACGATCGGTTGCAGACTCGAAGGAGAAACAGACAGATGAAGATTGTGAGTACCATGAGGAGTACGGAGACGACTACACTGAAGGTGCCACATCCCAACCAATCTCGTAGCACCTATTACGCATGGCTAATGTAGAACTGCTATTGCTTTACTTTACTGTTATAATCATACTATGATAGGACTTGCATGGTAGTATGCTTTCTTGATGACCTTTACCTTGACGCAACCTTACCCCTGCATACCCTGCTATTAGGTTAAGGCACATGCTTACTGCTATATTTTATTTGCTTATACTTCTACTATGCTTATACTACATTAATGTGTGGTGTATTCTGGACTACGGGGAGAGTGCTGCGTGTGTGACTTGGGTGTGTGGAGGGTGAGGGTTGTGTCAACCAAGTTGGAGTATACGACGAGCCTGGGGCAAGTCTTGTCATGGGGTGCTACCTGGGCACCCCTGGAATGGATACCTGTGGTGGGTAAATGGTATATGAGGTGGTCCTAGGTGTGAACCTATGACGGGTGGAGCCCAGGATGGAGGTGCTGTGGTGGCACGGTAAATGGAAACCCTGATGGAGACATTTTGGCTTGGTCACCCCTAAGGACTTACTAGTACTCAGATTTACCGAGAAGCCTTATGTACCATTTGCCCTATATGGTGCGGGACGGCCAGACTACTTGGTAGGATATTGCCACTACTGCTAGGTTGATAGCGGACAGTGCGAGGGAGGTACGGGGTGTGGAGGATTTCCCCCACACCCTTCCGAGACTTCATGGAGACCTTATGGACCCAGCTCATGACTCATAGTTTTAGCCACCCTAGACTAGACTTGGGGTGTACCAGGGCTGAATGGTAGAGTGGCATTATCCTAGGCTAGCAAGCGGCCAAAAATCAGCCCAGTTGACGACGGTCAGCGAGGAAGGCGGATCTTGTGGTTATGTAAAACCTCTGCAGAGTGTATGGTTGATTGATCGATACATGTGCCGACTTGTTGGCTATGGACCTTTCCTGGGTTTCGCTTAAACTAGATAGAGAGATGAGTCCTTCTTTTCTTCCCCCTGGAAGTGAGTGTTCGGTCGTAGCTAGGGGCTACGGGCCTTGAGACAGTGCCGAGAGGGAGTTGGCCTGTCGACTGAGCGATGGTATGGTATGGTGATGGTGTGGAGATGGTGGTATGTCGATTCCTAGGATCAAAACCTGGCTCTAGAAGGGAAATGGGGTGGGATGGGTGTGTGAATGGTGTTAAAACTTGACCAACTGTTAATAAATACTGATATGCTGATACATAGGAAACCCCAGCCTTATAGGTTCCTTTTGATTATATCCAACTTGCATCCAATTTCCACAAAGCAATGCTCATAGGGTTGGGAGTGGCCAGTACAAATCGTACTGATAAATTTTGGCATACAAGTTCTGCTGAGGAGTATAGCTCCGAGGAGTTTGACGGTTGAGTGGTTCGTGCCTACGCTCGAGTTTGGCGATCTTATCATCAAGCTGTTCTGAATGAATGCTACTTTTAATTCCGCCAATGCGGCGATGTAATAATTTATATAATTCCACAATATTTGTACTCTGATATTATTGTTGTATGGATGTGATATTCGACTAGAATTTGGGTAATATGATCTACCACAGTCTTATTACACTTCAACTCTGTGGATTTCCCTTCACGGAAATTGGGGTTATTTCAGTTGGTATTAGAGCCATACTTGACCATAGGACGAAACCCTTAGAAATGGACGATAGAGTAGGACGTGGACAACCCTTCTTTCAGTTATATACTGACCCTGCATTTACTTTTATGCAAGGCTTATCTATTTATTGACCTGCTAACACCTATCCCCTTGAAACATGCAGATGGCAACGAACGTCGACTGGCCGCCTCTAGGACTGCTACCTCTGGACCATGCCAAGCTTACCTTTGACCTACGTGAGCTCGGGGGTTTTGCACAGACCCTCTACCGAGTTCTTGTCATGTTAGGTGTCCCCGATGAGCTTGTTAAGGTCACCTACACCGGGAAGCCAGCTCAGGAAGGAGGAATCGAAGGATCGATTATCACCTCAGTTGAGTTCCCAGCTAGCACTACCTTACCTTCTGTCCCAGCTTCCACCGAGTTGACTATAGAGGACACCGTCGAGGAGGGACTACGAGCTATCTCGCACAAGGCACTTCGCAGAGTGATGAGGGACCACTACAAGCACCTGAAGACAACAGAGTTTTGTCTACTTCCCCAGGCCCTCGACCTTAGCCTTACCCCCAGTGAGCAGAGTTTCACAGCAGGCAAAGTTATCCTTGTCGAGGAGGATAGATGCCTTTGTGTCTCAGCTATCCACCTACTAGAGCAGGATAGGTATGTGACCCAGCTGGAGTAGAGAAGATGTCAGGACCAGGCCCTCCAGTGGGAGTACCAGGAGTGAGACTCGCAGGGAGCACAGGAGTGAGCTAGTCTACTAGAGACAGTTGCCAAGCTACAGGATGAGCTCAACCATTATGAGGAGGTCCACAGAGCCAAGGTCCCTGACTTACAGGATAAAGCAGCCAACCTAGGCAACAGGAACTGCTACCTCGATAGTAAGGTCTTGGAGTTGCAGAGAGAGTTGGACGACAAGAAGGCCGAGTTCAACCGCAGAGGAGATAGAGAGAGATCCAAGGGGATTGATATGTTGAAGATCCAATCTCGGAACAAGACCATGACTCAAGAGCTAGAGGAGTTTAGAAAGATGGCTGTTCGTAACCAGGGTCACCTAATTGAGGCACTCAGGCAGACCGAGTACCTATAGGACAAGTGTGAGAGGACATGACAGGCTTGGCAGAAGTCTAACAGGAAGCGCCTCAGGGAGATGAAGGGTATGTGGGATCTGCTACCCAAGGAGGTTCGTAGCAAGACGAAGCCTAAGATAGAGGAGTTTGAGTTAGCCCCGACTCGCCTCAACCTAGACGCCTATCCTACCCTACCTAGAGCCAAGCCTACTGAGGAGCTCGCCGAGGCCTTGAAGTACGTGTCCCGACTTCACTAGTTTGATAAGGAGATCGAGATCGAGAACAGTCGTATCCCAGCTGCGGTGTACGAGTTAGAGTAGATGACCCTGCGTGGTCATGAGTCATGTCAGAAGCTTCCATGAGTTGTACCCCATGATGTACCCTTATGAGATGTATTATGAGACATTATGCGTAGAATGATTCTCGCATGTCTTTAAGTGTAGCTACTGGAGATGATGCTATGTAATAAAACCCATGTAATGAATGTTTTGGATCTTATTGCATCTTATGGATCTTATTGCTTCTTTTTAATGAGTGTTGGATAGTGTAAATGTTTTTCTTTAAATCATCAAAAATCATGTAATCATATTGAATTATTAGCACTTTTGGCACAAGCACTAAATTCTCTATGATCCGTGTTGCAGATGCCGAACCGCCGTTCTAATCACCTAATGAATCGAGGATGTGCGCCCACCCCTAAACCAGTTGAACCCAATGGGGGACGTGGTGGCAACAACCAGGGCCATGGCCGTGGCCGTGGATGTGGAGGGATACCCTTCCACCTAGAGAATACTTCGCCGCCTGAGGAGAACATTCCTCCACCACCACCACCAAACCTGGTAGAAGTGATGGCACAGTAGACCCAGCTTCTTGCAGCTCTTGTTGAAGGAGCAAACCGTCGCTAGGGAGGTTAGCAGAATGACTTCCAAAGGAAGCTAGAGGGATTCCTGAAGCTAAGGCCACCTACCTATGATGGTACCGACCCTGACCCATTTGTAGCCGATGACTGGCTCAAGGAGATGGAGAAGAAGCTTGATCTCACTACTTTCATTGATGATGAGTGTGTTGGAGCTGCCACACACTAGCTCATAGGTGCAGCACGCGCCTGGTGGGATAGTTTTAGTGATTCCCATGAGGACCCTACCCACATCTCATGGGATGAGTTCGCTGAAGCATTCACTAAGTACCATATTCCCAAGGGTATCATGGAGGCCAAAGCTGAGGAGTTCCACAACATCAAGATGGGAAAGGACATGGTGACTGAGTACACTACCCATTTCACAAACCTTCTGCACTATGTGCCTCCCTATGTTGTGAACTCAGAGAAGGAGAAGCTATACTATTACCGCAAGGGACTTAACCCGCACATCAAGCTGAAGTTTGGCGGTATTAAGAGTAACACATTGCGTGCTCTGGTGGATCACTGCATCTAGATTGAGAAGGACCATGTTGAAGCTGGAGAAGAGTACAGGAAGAGGAAGCGTAAGCCTGAGGAGTCCTTCCATGGACATGATCGCAAGAGGTTCCGCAGAGATGCACCCTCTAGGGAGCACTCTCGCCATAATAGGGATGACAACCCTGGATTGAGTAGGGGTAGTGGAGGCTACAACGCCAAATACTCCCGCCCTACTCAGGATTGTTACACCTAGGACCGTTATGTGTAGGACCGCAACACTCAGGACCGTTTCAACCATCCCCGCTCAGCGAATGAACGCCCAGCACAGAACCGCTTCGCACCAAGCACTGGAAACTAGAAGGCACCCGCGCCAACCCCTATAGGCGGTACGCCTTTTACCTGCTTTGCTTGTGGCCAACTAGGTCACAAAGCCACTGAGTGCTCTTAGAACTCAGCTGCTCAGAAGTCTCAGCTCAAGGGATCTGCTACTCATGGACGTCTCAACCATCTGGACACCGAGGAAGCACAAGCTGCCCCTGACATGGTGTATGGTATGTTTTTAGTTAATGGCAACACTACATCAGTTCTATTCGACTCTAGAGCAACTTGTTCATACATATCATCCAAGTTTGTATGAGAGCATGACCTGCCTATAACCCCACGTGAAAAGCCTATCATCACTAGTTCACCGTTAGGAGACCTAAAATTCACCCACATCTGTAAGGGAGTGAGTCTTACCATTGAGGGTCTTGTCTTTAAAGCCGACCTAACCCTTTTACCTTCCACTAGTATAGATATCATCCTAGGTATGGATTGGTTAACCATTCACCAAGGTATCATATCATGTTCACCTAGATACGTTCAAGTGACCCACCCATCAGGCCAAGTCATTAGATGTGAACCCCAATCTGGAAAGTCCACCTCTATCCTATGTGCCCTTAAAGCAAGTTCAGAATCACAAAAAGAGGAGAAGACAGTTCACAATGTGCCAGTAGTCAGAGATTATCCCAATGTATTCCCTAAAGAATTACCGGGTATGCCACTAGACCGTGATGTAGAGTTCATCATTGATCTGTTGCCGGGAACGAGACCCATTGCCAAGAGACCCTATCACATGTCAGTTGATGAACTGGCTGAGCTCAAGAAATAGCTTGATGAGCTCATCTCAAAGGGATATATCAGACCCAGTGCTTCACCCTAGGGATCCCCTGTTCTGTTTGTCAAGAAGAAGGATGACTCAATGAGAATGTGCATTGATTATAGGAACTTGAACGCAGTCACCATCAAGAACAAGTACCCCCTGCCAAGAATTGATGATCTGCTTAATCAGCTTCAAGGTGCCAAGTATTTCTCTAAGATTGATCTCAGATCTGGCTATCATCAGATGAAGATTCAAGAGAGTGACATCCCGAAGACAGCTTTCATGACGAGGTATGGACAGTTTGAGTTCACTATGGTATCCTTTGGACTCACGAATGGGCCCACATACTTCATGAACATGATGAATAAGGTTTTCATGGATGAACTGGATAAGTTCGTGGTGGTATTCATTGATGACATCCTTGTCTATTCACCCACCGCTGAAGAACATGAACATCATATGAGAACTGTGCTCGAGAAATTAGCCCAACACCAGCTCTATGCAAAGTTCAGCAAATGTGAGTTTTGGCTACAGGAAGTTGCCTTCTTAGGCCATGTACTATCAGCTGAAGGTGTCGTAGTTGACCTAGCCAAGATTGAAGGTGTGAAAGAGTGAGATCAACCTCATAATGTGATAGAAGTTAGAAGTTTCTTGGGATTGGCTGGATATTATCGCCGATTCATCGAGAACTTCTCCAAGATAGCCCGTCCAATAACCAATCTTCTGAAGAAGACCAAGGAGTTTGAATGGATGCCCAAGTGCGAACAAAGCTTCTAGAAATTGAAACAGAAGCTTACCACAACTCCTCTGCTAGCATTGCCTGATATCGGCAAAAATTTTGTAGTCTATTGTGATGCATCCCGTCAAGGACTTGGTTGTGTATTGATTCAAGATGGAAGAGTAATAGCATATGCGTCTCAACAGTTGAAAGAACACAAGAACTGTTACCCTACTCATGATCTTGAGTTAGCAGTAGTTGTGCATGCCCTGAAGATCCGGAGACACTACTTGATAGGCAACAAGTGTGATATCTATACGGATCACAAGAGCTTGAAGTACTTTTTCACTCAAGAAGATTTGAACATGAGGCAACGCTGTTGGCTAGAGTTGATCAAGGACTATGACCTAGAAATTCACTATCATCCGGGAAAAGCTAATGTAGTCGTAGATGCTCTCAGTCGCAAGAGCTACTATCACACTTTGATCACTGAATCCATACCACCTGAGCTCAAGGAAGAGATTGATGATTTCCAACTTGAGATACTACCACACGGCTTGTTGAATGAGCTCCGCATATAGTATGATCTCATAGAATGCATCCATCAAGCTCAGAAAGATTGTGAAGAAATCGAATATCTTCGTGGTCTGATGAAACTAGGATATAAGACCAACCACCATAAAGATGAACAAGGAACCATCTGGTTCAAGAACAGAATCTGTGTTCCATCTAACCCAGTGCTACGAGAGGAAATTTTGTCAAAAGCTCACAATTCTAGGTACTGTATCCACCCTGGAGGTTCAAAAATGTATCAAGATTTGAAGAAACACTTTTGGTGGAAAGGCATGAAGACAGACATTGTAGGATATGTGGCATGATGTGACACCTGTAATAGAGTCAATGCTGAACATCAAAGGCCTATAGGGTTGCTAAAGCCTCTTGACATCCTCGAGTGGAAGTGGGAGAGCATATCTATGGATTTCATAGTTGGATTGCCCCGTTCACAGAAAGACAATGATTCCATCTGGGTGATCGTTGATCGCTTGACCAAAATTGCTCACTTTGTACCAGTAAAGACCAAGACCAATGCCAAAAAACTAGCAGATCTATACATTGAACATATTCTCAGACTGCATGGAGCTCCCTCTAGTATTGTATCTGATCGTGGCCCTCAGTTTGTGTCTCGATTCTGGGAAGCCCTACACAAGTCCATTGGAACCAAACTTGACTTCAGTACCGCTTATCATCCATAGACAGATGGATAGACTGAACGAGTAAATCAGATCTTAGAAGACATGCTTCATGCTAGTGTACTGAATTATGGCTCTGATTGGGAGAGATGCTTACCCTATGCAGAGTTCTCTTACAACAACAGCTACCAAGACAGTATCAAGATGTCGCCGTTTGAAGCTCTGTATGGCTGACCTTGTAAGACACCTTTGATGTGGTCCCAACTAGGAGAAAGATCGTTCTTTGACTCCGCTAAGATTCAAGATGTCGAAGAAGGAGTTGCTCAAGTAAGAGAGAATTTAAGAATTGCTCAAAGTCGATACAAGAGCTATGCTGACAAAAGGAGAAGAGAACTTGAGTTTAATGTGGGGGACTTCGTCTATCTCAAGGTATCCTCACTATGTGGGACTGTCAGATTCCATGTGAAAGGAAAGCTTGCCCCTAGATTTGTTGGCCCATACAAGATTTGCAAAAAGATTGGAAAGCTCGCCTACAAACTCAAGCTACCTGAGGAAATGGTGGGTGTACATCCCGTATTCCATGTCTCATAGCTACGCAAGTGTTTGAGGGTGCCCGATGAAGTAGTCCCAACTGATACACTTGACATTCAAGATACACTTGAGTATAGAGAACATCCTATCAGAATTCTAGGCAGAGATACCAAAGAGACCCGAAGCAAGACTATTCCTATGTGCAAGATCCAATGGAGTAATCACATAGAGAGAGAAGCAACTTGGGAGAAAGAGTTGGACCTTCGGCTACGATATCCTTACCTCTTTGAAGAGTACATTACACTTTAATCTCAAGGATGAGATTCTGTTAAGGGGGTAGGACTGTAACAACCCAAAAATCCATACACCAAAAATACCAACTACAAAATTTTTTCTTGGGACACCCATGTGATGATGAGTGTCATGTATAGAAAACCCAACCTAAGAGATGCATTAGGCATAACCAAGTCATCACATAAGCATAGCATGACATTTGCTGATTATGTTATTTAATTTCTAACAAATAAAGGGTTGCATACAATGTTAACTCAAATTGTGAGTTGGACATTCATTTGTTTTATGTAATGCCTAACAACTCCTTTAAAAGTAATAAACCATCAAATCAAATCAAAGAATAAGGATTTGTTACACTTACTTTTGTTATACAAGATGGCTAAATAAATTCCTAATATATATATAAGAATGTTGCGGGTCACATATCTAAAACTCTAATGAATTTGGTGCACCAATTTTTGAATTCAAAAACCAAAACCAGATTTGAATTCAAACAAATGGAAGAGAACTAAAAATAGAAAAAAAGAGAAAAGAAGAAGTGGGCCTCGCAGCCAGCCGCTCGGCCCAAGCTAGCCAGCCCAGCCAGCACCATTGCGGCCGCCCCTTCCCCCCCAGCGCGCGCGGCCCTGCTTGCGGCCCAGCAATGCCCGCGTCTCCCTGCTTTTGCTCGCTGTCGCTGCCACTGGGCCCCGCACGTCAGCCGAGCGCTGCTCACCCGCATGCCCCTTTCTCTTCGCCATAGTTGCTGCCAACGGACCCCACCCGTTAGCCTTCCCCTGTTCATCTTCCTCGTGCTCATGCCCAACCACCAGCCGACCGGAGGCTGACAGCGATGGCAGAGCAGGCTAGGGGTCATGCCAGGGGCATGGTCCTGTCTCCCCCTTGGCGCATCACCCACGCGACCTCTGCGCCAACCACCCCACGCCGCAATGCCGTTCGATGCCCATGGTGCATCACCAACTGTCCGCCCGTCCATCGAAGACAGAGCTCAGAGCTCTGGCTATAAAGCCACGCCTAGAGCCCTAGGGTTCTCCCAACGCCCTGCCGCCACCGTGGTGGCTGACCACAGCACACCTGAGCCAAGAGAGAAGAGTGGGGGAGAAAGGGGGGAAACGCTGATGCCGCTGCGATGGGGAAAAGCTCATCGAGACCACCGGAGCCAAGAGCGACGCCATCGTCTACATCATCGATGCGGTTCGGCATGACACTGCATGGCTACCAGAGCTACACGGCCTCGAATCGACATGGCACCACCATCCATTCTTCCACACCACCCACGGTGAGCCCTCCTTCCGATCTCTCTCTGCCGCCGAACCTCACCGTCGGCCATGGCGCTCGACACCTAGAGCGCATAGGCCAGTGCCTTATCTCCGGCCACTAGGAACACACACACCCACGCACACCCCACGACCATGCCATGACCACCCTGCGGGAGCCCCCCTTGATCACCCGTGTGCATCGCCATCGTCACCATGTCGCCATGGCCGCTGGAGCCCCTAACGGCCACCTTGATGCCGAAGCCCCGCCTTGAGCCCTAGACAACTTTGCCGTGCACCCACGAATCTGCTGAGGCCCCTGTCTGCCCAGTCGAGCCACCAGAGAGCCTACAATTATGACCTTGCCACCAGCGAACACTGCCGGGCCGCCGTTCGCCGTGGCCAGCACCTCGGTGAGCCCCGGCCGCCACTTGGACTCCACCGTCACAGTTGCCGTAGCCTAGGGTAGCCTTTCCCCTCCCCAATTGGGCACCAGCACAGCCACGAAGGCTCATAGCCAGCTTGCCACCGGCAGGAGCACCATCGTAGGAGAAAAATAGGGGAACACCCCCCTCACCGGCCACCCATGCGTGAGCTTGGTGCACGTGAGCCGAGCCAAGGAGAATAGACGGTGGACTTGGTCCACCATGCGCCCTGCCATAAGTCCATGGACCATGAGCGCTGGTCCACCGTGAGCCACACGGTGTGAGCGGCGCTGTGGACGACGCCCAATAAGAGCCCATGGCTGTGACGTGGCAGCGTCACAGCGTGCCACGTGTTCGGCCCGGCCCGGCCCAGACCGGCCCAACCCAAAGCCCGTTTGAGACCCGGCCGTGTTGACCATTGACCGGTCATGTTGGCCATTGACCTGGCCCACACGTCAGTGACACGGACACTCTGGACCCACATGTCAGATGCTGACATCACACGGGACCCACATGTTAGAAGCCAGCGCAGCCGAGGTGATGTCATGCTGATGTCACGCTGACATCAGCTACTGACGTCAGTAGCCCAGGCCCCACATGTCAGTGACCCTGACTGTTGACCATTGACTGACGTTGACCGACATTGACTTTGACCGGACCCACCTGTCAGTGACCCAATAACCTTGGCCCCACCTGTCGGTGTGGACGACGTTGATGATGTCACACTGACGTCATGCTGATGTCAGCTGGGCCCCACCTATCAGCTCGGAACCGTGATGCTGATGTCAGCAAGCCACGTGGACCAACCACAGTATGACACGTGTCAGCCCAGGATTAATTCAGCCTTTTTCCATTTTTCAGAAATAGATTTAAACTTCGGAAATTCATAACTAATTCATATGACCTCAGAAAAATACGAAACCAGGACCAAAATTCATCTAAAATCGAGCCCTATGCAATGAACCCATGTTTAAGTGCATTTGGCTCTTTTGAATTTTCGTTGCTCCTTTGTGCTATTCTATAGACGTCGCTAACGCGACTATAATACGATCGGTTGTAGACTTGGAGGAGAAACAGACAGACGAGGATCGTGAGTACCGTGAGGAGTACGGAGACAACTACACTGAAGGTGCCACATCCCACCCAATCTCGTAGCACCTATTACACATGGCTAATGTAGAACTGCTATTGCTTTACTTTACTGTTATAATCATACTATGATAGGACTTGCATGGTAGTATGCTTTCTTGATGACCTTTACCTTGACGCAACCTTACCCCTACATACCCTGCTATTAGGTTAAGACACACGCTTACTACTATATTTTATTTGCTTATACTTCTACTATGCTTATACTACATTAATGCGTGGTGTATTTTGGACTATGGGGAGAGTGTTGCGTGTGTGACTTGGGTGTGTGGAGGGTGAGGGTTGTGTTGACCAAGTTGGAGTATACGACGAGCCTAGGGCAAGTCTTGCCATGGGGTGCTACCTAGGCACCCCTGGAATGGATACCTATGGTGGGTAAATGGTATATGAGGTGGTCCTAGGTGTGAACCTATGACGGGTGCAGCCCGGGATGGAGGTGCTGTGGTGGCACGGTAAATGGAAACCCTAATGGAGACATTCTGGCTTGGTCACCCCTAAGGACTTACTAGTACTCAGATTTACCAGGAAGCCTTATGTACCATTTGCCCTATATGGTGCGGGACGGCCAGACTACTTGGTAGGATATTGCCACTACTGCTAGGTTGATAGCGGACAGTGCGAGGGAGGTACGGGGTGTGGAGGATTTCCCCCACACCCTTCCGAGACTTCATGGAGACCTTATGGACCCAGCTCATGACTCATAGTTTCAGCCACCCTAGACTAGACTTGGGGTGTACCAGGGCTGAATGGTAGAGTGGCATTATCCTAGGCTAGCAAGCGGCCAAAAATCAGCCCAGTTGACGACGGTCAGCGAGGAAGGCGGATCTTGTGGTTATGTAAAACCTCTGCAGAGTGTATGGTTGATCGATCGATACATGTGCCGACTTGTTGGCTATGGACCTTTCCTGGGTTTCGCTTAAACTAGATAGAGAGATGAGTCCTTCTTTTCTTCCCCCTGGAAGTGAGTGTTCGGTCGTAGCCAGGGGCTACGGGCCTTGAGACAGTGCCGAGAGGGAGTTGGCCTATCGACTGAGCGATGGTATGGTATGGTGATGGTGTGGAGATGGTGGTATGTCGATTCATTGTATCGAAACCTGGCTCTAGAAGGGAAATGGGGTGGGATGGGTGTGTGAATGGTGTTAAAACTTGACCAACTATTAATAAATACTAATATGCTGATACATAGGAAACCCCAGCCTTATAGGTTCCTTTTGATTATATCCAACTTGCATCCAATTTCCACAAAGCAATGCTCATAGGGTTGGGAGTGGCCAGTACAAATCGTACTGATAAATTTTGGCATACAGGTTCTGCTGAGGAGTGTAGCTCTGAGGAGTTTGACGGTTGAGGGGTTCGTGCCTACGCTCGAGTTTGGCGATCTTATCATTAAGGTGTTCTGAATGAATGCTACTTTTGATTCCGCTAATGCGGCAATGTAATAATTTATATAATTCCACACTATTTGCACTCTGATATTATCATTGTATGGATGTGATATTCGACTGGAATTTGGGTAATATGATCTACCACGGTCTTATTACACTTCAACTCTGTGGATTTCCCTTCATAGAAATTAGGGTTGTTTCAGCAGCGTCGGCGTGTGTGCATGGCCATGCGCTAGCCAGCCACTGCTACCCACTTGGGTGTGCCAGCTAGCCTTGAACATGAGCTGCCGTGCCCCGCCGCCCTACACTTGGCTACCCGCCATGTTGTGACGCTGTCGCCGCCGTCCTGTCACCGCGCTACAGGCCTGCTCACTACGCCGTGCCTCGCTGCCACTGCACTGCCATGTGTTTCTGCACCGTGTCGTTGCTACCTTGCTACTGCGCAAGTGGTATGCTGCCTTATGGCGTTGTTAGCCCACCATTAATGGCATTGTGGCATGCGGGCCAGAGCCAGCCGTGGCCGCTTGTGCTTGTCTCTTACGCCTAGCATGTGTACCCCGGTTGCGACGCTCATGTCTTGCCAAAGAGCACCAACCGCATCACTGCTCATCGTTGTTTCCACCGCTGCGCCCTCCCCTGCTTCCCGTCATGGTCACATCATGACCCCGGTGAGCTAGAGCGCGGGAGCTTGCCTTAAATCTCGCGTGCTCATGTCTCCGTCTTGGCGTCCATGTGCCAACTTTCCCCACCCCGCCTTTAATTGCGTCACGACATGATCCAATTTGGAGTTTTCCCTCCGCCGTGCCATTAAGGCCGGATTCAACCATGGCTGAGGGCAACCACTCCGCCACTACCGTAGCTTCGGCTAGTGTTGGTGCTAGGGTTGTAGGTGCAGATCAGCCCGCTATCTGGGTTAGGGCGGGTCCTGGTTGCCTGATATGGTTGTCCAGTGCTGCGTTCGCCACGCCGGTGCACGCAAGGGTGGCTAGGGACCTAGCCATGGTAAAGGTGATAGATTGTAAGGTCCTACCCGCATAGTCTCTCTCTCTCAGGAAATAGTGCTGTGGACTGCAGGTGGATTCAGTCTTAGCGCAGGAGCATTTTTGCGAAGTTGGCAGCGCACGCGTGGGTCAGTCGGTCATGGGCCGCCTCGTGGTTGGCCGCATCCGCATGGGCCACGCGGTGGTGGACCGCGGAGTGGAATTCATTTTTCCTTTTCTTAAGGAATTAGAAATATCTTTATATTTTAATTTCTGAGCTAAACTTTGAAAATTAATATCAATTCGCTTAGATGTCCAAAAATTGTGAAATAAATTTTGTTTAGTTCCTAAAAATGTTGTCTATCTGATGGCATAGTTAGTTTATGCATGTTTGAGTTGATATTGAGGCCTATTAAATCAATTGCGAGTGTTTAGTATTATTTTGGTTAATATTTGTAGGAAGTTTTGTGGCAAATGGGTAATAGTTTTGTCCATGAAATTTTTATAGTAGGTTCATTGTATTATTATGTGCTCACTGTAATTTTTGTAGCCTTAGAATAGGTTGATAAATAGGGTAGCTAAGTACTCCTTGTTTTAGTATATATGAAATCATAAATAAAGTAAGAAATGCATTTTTGGTTGCTAAGATAATACTTGAATGTTTCATACCTGTTTAGTGGAAAGGATGGGTAGTTTAGCATCTTAGTCATTAGAGTGAGCTTAGTAGCTTGGTAGATGTATTGTTATTTTAAGAGCTAATGTTGCTAAAATGCTAAGTGTTGCATCATCATTGCATGCATGTAGAGAGCACGTTGGTGGAGTTTGTGACCGATGGAGAGCATGAATATGAGGAGGTGATTGAGGAGTACGAGGAGGAGGTCTTCATACAGGAGGAAGCCTCGGAGCCACTGATGACTAACATAGCTGACCACCTGCCTACCCAAGGCAAGCCCCGGTGCATAACCCTTATTTTGAATAATCACTGGATATATATATATATGTGATGTGCATTTACGTTATAGGCATTTTATGGAAACTATATGCATATATAGCCTACCTATGAGTCCTACTAGCATAGGTCGAGTAGCTGCTATGCTTAGGCTATCGATAGCGTGAGAAATCTATCGTTACTCACAATAGGTCGTTATTATTATCACTCTCGTGATAAAATGATGAAAGGAAATGGAGACCGGGCAGGGATATGGTATGGGTATTGGTGGGTGTAAGAGGTTGTGTCCCGTGGCCAACGGGCATAGCTTAGTTACACTATTTTCCCTATCCGTGTTGGTTAAGGACCAGCCGTTGCATTGGGTTTGAGTCAAGTCACAGACTTATTATCCTGAGCACATACTTGTTTATGGGAGCAGGGAAGGCTCATTGCTCTCTTGTCATGGGTTCTAGCTCTTTCCGAATCGACTAATTGGAGGCAGGGATGGTGGAGGTCTAAGCACCACACTGAGTCTAGGACTCCGATGTGGGGGCTTGGAGTCCAAGTTTGGACGGGGACCTAGACCCCTCGACAGGAGAGTGGTGGGTTGGTCCTGCTTGTGCTTGGGGTACAAGCAGTGTGTGTGTTTCGGGGTACCCAGCTAGGCACATTGATTCACAAATCGTCGGGTAATCCGGTACGACTTGTCTATGATCTAGCACTATAGTAAGAACTAGAAGATGAAAGATGGTGAAATAGATCTATTTGCTCAACTAGTGCTTGAAAGTAGAATAGGTGCTTACCTAGAATAGTCAGATAATGAACTAATCATGATTGCTAATAAGAAACATACATAAGGCTTCACTACTAGTATTGCTTTTTGCAAAAAGGAAACCCAGCAAACCATAAAGCTTATCATATCCTTTGGAGTCGGGAAATTATTCCCACTAGTCAGGTAAGTGTTGCGAGTACATTATGTACTTAGGGTTTATTCACCCCTATTGTAGGTGCAACTTGAAGAGTAGCTGTTGTGTGGAGGATTCTTCTAGTGGGCACAGACGGATCCTTGTATTCTACCATTAGATGTTTATTGTAATTCCATGTGGTAGAACAACCCAAAATAATGTACTTACAGAGGCACTTGTCTTCCACTAAACACTAAGCACCCTAAGAGCGAGCTACATCGAGCGGATTCCGTTGAGCACACCCCAAGGGAGAGCCTGAATAATCCACCTTTTTCCCTTAGGATCCAATAATGAGAACGAGTTTACATTACTTAGTCTATTTCATACATCCAAAGTTCTTAGAAATATATTATTACAATACCAAATTCAGAGCATGAAAATTTAACAACAGAATGAAAAGAAACATCTATCGATAATATATAAGGATCCGTCTGTGCCCACTAGAAGAATCCTTCATACAATGGCTACTCCTCAAGCAGTACCTGCAATAGGGGTAAATAAACCCTGAGTACACAATGCACTCGCAAGACTTATCTGACTAGTGAGAATAATTTTCCGACTCCAAGGAATATGATAAGCTTTATGGTTTGCTGGGTTCCTTTTTGTAGAAAGCAATACTAATAGTGAATCCTTATGTATGTTAATTATTAGCATTCATGATTAGTTCATTATCTAACCATTCTAAGTAAGCACCTGTTCTACTTTCAAGCAAGAGTTGAGCAAGCAGTTCCATTTCACCACCTTTTCTCTTTCAGTTCTTACTATGGTGCTAGAGTGTAGACAAGCCGTACCAGATCACCTGGCGATTTGTGAATCAATGTGCCTAGCTGGGTACCCCAAAACACATGCCCCGCTTGTACCCCAAGCACAAGCAGGACCAACCTGCCACTCTCCTATCACGGGGTCTAGGTCCCCGTCCAAACTTGAACTCCAAGCCCCCATTCCTGAATCCTAGACTCAGTGCGGTGCTTAGACCTCCAGCATCTCCGCCTCCAATCAGTCGGTCTAAAAAGAGCTAGAACCCATGACAAGAGAGCAATAAGCCTTCCCTGTGCCCATACACAAGTATGTGCTCAGGATAATAAGTCTATGACTTGCCTAGAGTCCAATGCAATGGCCGGTCCTTAACCGACTCAGACAGGGAAACAGTTTAACCAAGCTATGCCCCGTTGGCCACAAGACAATCTCTTACACCCACCAATACCCAAACCATGTCCATGCCTAGTCTCCATTTTTCCTTTCCACCATTTTTATCATGAGTGATAATAATAATCACCTATTGTGAGTAACGGTAGGTTACTTACGCTAACGAAATCCTAAGCATAGCAGCTACTCGACCTATATCTATGCATGTAGTTTCTATAAAATGCCTGTAACGTAAATGCACATCACATATATATATTCAGATATCATTCAAAATAAGGGTTATGCACCGGGGCTTGCCTTAGACAGGCGAGGTGTCAACAAAGTCAGCAACTGATGGCTCTAGGGCTCCCTATTGAACAAGAATCTCCTCCTTGTACTCTTCAATGACCTCCTCATACTCCTATTCACCCACAGGCATGAACTCTACTAACTCGTTATCTATATGCATGAAATGATGATACAACACTTAGTAATACGGCAACAACAACTCTTAAAATAAGACTACATCTATAAAGCTACTAAGCTAGCTCTACCGACTAAGACACTAAGTTGCCTATCATTTCCACTAAGCAGGAATGAAACATTTCATGTATTAACTTAGCAACTAAAGGCATTCTCACTCTTAATACCGATTTACTATATATATAATAAAACAAGGAGTACTAGCTACCATATTTATCTATCCATTCTAAGGCTACAAAAATTATAGTGTGTGCCTAATAATCTAATGGACCTACTATAAAATTTTCATATCCAAAGCTATTACCAATTTGCCACAAGAATTCCCACAATTATTAATCTAAATGATATTAGCACTTCCAAATGATTTAATAGACCTTAGCATCAACACAGACATACATAAACCAATCATACTATTAGGTAGACCATATTGTTAGGAACTCAACAAAATTTATTTCATAATTTTTGGTTGCCTATGTGAATTGATATTAATTTCCAAAGTTCAACTTAGAATGTAAATTATAAAGCTAATTCTATCCTTTATAAAATGAAAAATGGATTATAACTCGCGTGGCCCACTCTCGCGCAGCGCGCGTGATCCACTGACACGGCCCACGCAGGCATGGCCCAACCGCACAACGACGGCCCACAACAGGGAGGCCCGCGCGCGCTGATCTTTTTTGTGAAAACGACCTTGAGCTACATGTGATTCCCTCCAAGGTTCATAGCACTATTCTTACAGTCAGCGTTTAAGCAAACTAGCCCTTGGAACATCCTATCTTTACCATGGCTTCCTCGGGCACCCACGCGCACACCCGCACGGCGGCGATGGCACTGGGTGGTCCCACCAACCAGCCTAGGCCCTCCCTGCCCCTGATAGCGAGCTGATGCTCACCTAGATGCGAACACAAGGCAGTGGGCGGTGAAGCGGTGAACGGAGATGCTATCCAGAGATCCCTCCACAGTGGTGGACCCCCCTACAACAGCGGCGGCCATGTTCCCATGAGCCCAGGCACAACCGAGATGAAAGGACTAGAGGATGGGCATCAACAACTCACCCTGAAGCTACCTGTGGTGATGGCTTGTCTAGGGACGGACCGGATGTGTTCGGCCACGTGCGCACAACAAGCTTCGAGATGGACAGCGGTGGTGCGACCGTGTCAGCGGCACTAGGAAGGCAATGGTTATGAAAATGGGGTGCACACGGGGTGAGGGACTATGAGGCAAGGCTGGGGGTGCAACCAATTGGGCTCGGGAGGACCAGGTGGGTAATGCCCATGGCAGCTGTGTCTAAGCCTTTAATGGCACGATGGCGGATGCCAGGTCCAAATTGGAGCTTGCCAAGGCACGATTTGACATGGTGCGGGGTTGGTTGGCTAGCAGGCTAGGAGGCGGAGTTGGGAGCACACTAAATTGACTAGACACGACCTATCTAAACCAAATTGGTGGTGCTGCCTCACTGGACTGGCAGTAGAGGAGGGAGGGTAAAAGAAAGGAATGGGGCCAACTGCTTGTCCAAGCTCTAGCGGGACGTGGCTGATGCACATGCACAAACACTGTGAGCCAACATAGCTAGGAGAGGGGGCATACCCGCATGTGGGCGATGGCAGTGCAGCAGCGCGGTCGTGGTGCCATTAATGGAGAACGACAAGCGGTGGCCTCGGCAAGGCCACGTGCACGAATTCGACGACAACAATGCAGAGACATAGGCAGACATGATGCAACGCTGTGGCATGGTGGTGATAGCATGGCTCAGCATGATGATGGGATGACGATGGCACAATGGCTTAGACAGACGCGACACAACGCAAAGCAACAACAATGACCCGATGAGGGCAAGCAGCCAGGGCATCAGGCTCGTCGAGCGTGGTGGTGCGTGGTGCGGAGTGTGCGTGCTCTGCTCATGCAACACATGTCTAGGTGTGGTAGCAGTGATTGCACTGCACCTGAGTGGAATGGCGACGGTGGAGCAGAGCCGACAATGGAGCGACATGGGTGGTCCCAAGGCACCAGCAGCGACGTCAGCGGCAGCGGACCTCGTAGCAGTGGGAAGGAGCAGCTACACGCCCCGGGCAGCCGACCACCGTGACTAGCCAGGTGTGGCTAGACACGCATGCGCGTGCACGGTCGGCATGCCACCGATGGCACAGGAGCACGGTGACCGCGTTCACATGATAAAACCGGCCAAGAACGTCATGCGCATGATTTTTAAAGTGTTCGAAAAACCCTAAAACATTGATCTAATCACGAAGCCACCTATGCAATTCTTAAGAGGGCATAATACCCTACTAAAAAAATCCATGAAACCACACCACTACTTAATCCAATTCTCCTACAAAAACTATCAAACATGGCTTTGTCAAACCATTTTCTAGACTTACAAAATCAGCTAAGTCTTGATCAAATTCGCGTTACATTCGATTTGCAAGCTATTAGGTACGCTAGCTAGTGAATTCATTTCTTGACCATAGGTATTTCATCACCATCTACAAGTTTCATACTTCCAACTTTACTAAAGTTCTGTATATAGGTTCTATAGTGTTTTTGTTCAATAAAAATTCACGAACATCCATACTTGATAATTTCATGCATCACAAACAACCTTTCGTTAGGCATTTCCGTTGGCTATTTTAAGTTATGTACATTGATTTACACCCTATATTACATACACTTACACATAAATATGATGCTCATGCAGTGTTTTAGCAAAATATTGCACAGTGTAACACCGAGGGTGTTACAAATCTAACCCCCTAAAATAAAATCTCGTCCCAAGATTTTATGTGCCTAGTGTGGTAAAAATGCTAAGGAATACATTTCGGTGCAAGTGACTACCTCCATGACCAGAAAGAAGGTGGGATAATACTCTAGGATGTAACTTTCTTGCTCCCACGTTGCTTCATCATTTGATTGATTTTGCCACTGAACTTTGTAGAACTTTACCACATTGTTCTGAGCCACTCTTTCTTTCTCATCTAAGATCTTTATAGGATGCTCAATATACATCAAGTTAGGATGGAGGGGAAGGCCTTCAATTTCCATTGCTTCACTAGGTACTCACAAACATTTCTTTAACTGAGATACGTGGAACACATCGTGTACCGCTGATAAAATATCTAGAAGTTGGAGACGATAAGCAATTGGGCCACATTGCCTCACAACCTTATAAGGACCTACATATCGAGGGGCTAACTTGCCCTAAACACCAAACAAATGCACCCCTCTCATAGGAGACACCTTGAGGTACACAATCCCCAACCACAAACTGCAAAGGTCTTCTTTGCTTGTCTGCGTAAGCTTTCTATCGGCTCTGAGCTGCCTTCAAATGACTCTGAATAATACTGATTTGCTCTCAAGCTTCTTTGATGAAATCAGGCCCAAAATATCCATGATCTCCCACTTCAACCCAGTTAAGTGGTGTCCTACATTTCTTCTCATATAGAGCTTCAAAGGGTGCCATACAAATGCTTTTCTTGATAGCTATTGTTATAGGAAAACTCAGCTAAGTTCAAGCATTCGTCCCACTTCTCAGGAAAAGAAATGGCACAAGCTCTCAACATATCTTCAAGTCCCTAGTTGACCCTTTCTGTTTGGCCATTAGTCTATGGATGATAGGCTGAACTATGGAGTAGGCCAGTACCAAGACACTCCTAGATCTGCTCCCAAAAATAGGAGACAAAGATAGACCCTCTATCAGAGATGATAGTGAGAGAAACTCCATGTAGGGTCACAATCTGGTCAAAATACAGCTTGGCATACCTTCTAGCTGAATATCTAGAATCCACTAGGAGAAAATGAGTTGACTTGGTAAGGTGATCCATAATGACCCAAATAGAGTTATAGCCCTTGGATATGTGGAGTAAACCCATAATGAAATCCATGGAAATATCTTCCCATTTCCAAATAGGAATGGGCAAGGGCTGCAAATATCCCGAGGTACGCATGTGGTCTACCTTAACTCTCCCACAAGTGTCACACTACATGACGTACTTGGTGATATCCTGCTTCATATTAGATCACCAATACAAGTGGCGCAAATTATGGTACATCTTGTTACTGTAGGATGAATAAACAACTTGGAATGATGAGCTTCATTCAAAATCTTCCTTCTAAGCTCCTCATTTGATGGAACCACCAATCTGTTCTTGTACTTTACTACCCCTTGCTCAACAATACTAAACTAAGGACCATGCCCTTCAGCAATTAGTTTCTTGATGTGAGGAATTTTTGAAGTATCTTGCCTTTGCTCCACAATAAGCTGCTCAAGTAAATATGAGACTAAGGCAATGTGAGCTAGCACCTCAGCATGGTTGAGAGACAAAGGTGTTTCTTCAGCCTAATATGACTTCTAACTCAAAGCATCAGCTACCACATTAGCTTTTCTAGGGTGGTAATGTACCTCCAAGTTATAATCCTTGATTAATTCCAACCATCTCCTTTGCCTCATATTCAACTTGGACTGAGTGAAAATATACTTGAGGCTCTTGTGGTCCATAAAAATGTGTACTTTGTTCCCCAACAAATAATGCCTCTAAATTTTTAGAGCGTGCACCACGGTAGCCAGTTCTAAATCATGGGTGGGATAATTTACCTCGTGCTTTTTCAGTTGGCGTGAAGCATAAGCTATCACCCACCCATCCTGCATAAGCACACATCCTGACCTCGTCTTTGAGGCATCACAATATACATCAAATGGTCTATCAATATCTGGTTGGGCCAGGACAGGAGTAGTGGTAAGAAATTTCTTCAAAGTTTGGAAGGCTTCTTCACAAGCCGGGCTCCAAACAAACTTAGCATCTTTCTAGAGCAGCTTGGTCATCGGCTGAGCTATTTTGGAGAAGTCTAGAATGAAGCACCGATAGTATCCAGCAAGACCAAGGAACTAACGAATCTAATGCACTGACTTGGGAGACTTCCAATTTAGCACATCTTGCACCTTGCTTGGATCTACAGAGATGTCATTAGGAGTCAGAACATATCCCAAAAACTACACTCGATCTAACCAGAACTCACACTTGCTGAGTTTGGAATACAGCTTATGTTCCCTCAATCGAGTCAGTACTATCCGAAGGTGTTGGGCATGCTCTTCCTTATTCTTGGAATATATCAAGATATCATCAATGAATACCACCACAAACTTATCCAACTCTGGCATAAAGACTGAGTTCATGAGATACATGAAGAATGCAGGAGCGTTGGTGAGACCAAAAGACATGACTAGGTATTCATACAGCCCATACCTAGTAGAAAAAGTTGTCATTGGTATATCTTGTTGTCTAATCTTGATTTGATGATAGCCTGAACAGAGATCAATCTTGGAGAACACCTTGGCACCAACTAGTTGATCAAACAAAGTATCGATATGAGGTAAAGGATACTTGTTCTTAATGGTTACCACATTGAGAGGGCGGTAATTCACACACATCCGAAGAGTGCCATCCTTCTTTTTCACAAAAATGGCTGGACAACCCTATTGTGATGAGCTAGGGCAGATGAATCCTTTTTCCAGTAACTCTTCTAACTACTTCTTCATTTTAGTCAATTCCTTCGGGGCCATGCGATATGGACGTCGGGAGATAGGAGCAGTGTCAGGCTCTTACTCAATGGAGAACTCCACATCTATATCTAGTGGCAACCTAGGTAGATCTTCAAGAAAGACATTTGGGAACTCATAGACCATAGGAATAGAGGCAAGATCAGGAGAAGCTTTAGCATAAGCAACAATAGGTAAGGCTACATCTGAGGACATCAGAAGAGACATCCTATCCTCAAAAGAAGGAAGTCGCAACTCAACAACTCTCTGCTTTAGATCCAAGACTACCCCATATACACGCAACCAGTTCATTCATAGAATTGCATCAATGCCTTGTCTAGGCAGCACCATGAACTAGAGATGGTAAGTGTGAGTGGCTAACACTATGCCCACTATGTCCGTTCGAGTATTAACGCACAACTGCACACCCAGAGTACTGATTCTATAGGCAAAAGGTATAGCCATAAGAGGTATATTGTGTCGGTGTGCAAATCCCATGCTCATGAATGAATGTGAAACACCAGAATCAAACAACACATAAGCTGGATGGGAATCAATGGTGAACATACCAGCCATCACCGGTTCATTTTGTAATATTTCCTCAGCCTCCATGAAATTAACCTGTCCAGATTGGCTCACTGGCACTTTCTTCTTTATAACTGTCCGCTTGATCAGGCGGGAGTTAGCTGAGGGCTGAGCAGATTGGGTAGGCTGGTTTTGTGGACACTCTCGGGCATAGTGACCTTCCTTACTAAACTTGAGACAAGCACTAGGCTTGTTCCCCTGTCCTTGATGAGGTGGGACCTACTGTCCCTAGGGCTGCTGATGTTGCACCTGCTGAGTAGGTGCACGATACTAAGTGAAAGGTGCTTGAAAGGTCTGCTGAGGCTATCAAAATGAATGCCCACCCAAAGACTGATAGGGCACCCGC
Organism: Miscanthus floridulus; assembly: GCF_019320115.1. Lineage (NCBI taxonomy): Eukaryota > Viridiplantae > Streptophyta > Magnoliopsida > Poales > Poaceae > Miscanthus > Miscanthus floridulus. The sequence continues at coordinate 103,654,525 of NC_089582.1, read as the reverse complement.
CTGACAACCTATACCTTCTGCTCCTAGGGGTGACTAGAAGACCTAGTAGCCACCTGCTTGCGCTTCCATTCTACCTAAGAGTCACGCTGCAATCTGTCCATGGCAATAGCAGCATTCATAATCGTTGGAAAGGACTGGTAGTTTCCTGTATATAACTCCTTCTACAAGATGCAAGAGAGGCCATGATAAAAATAGTCCCTCTTCTTCTCATCTGTATCAATGTGAGTCCCAGCATACTACGACAAGTGGTTGAACTTGTTGACATAGTCCATCACGGACATGCTTCCTTGCCTCAGGTCCAAAAATTATGTCAACTTTCTATTTAGAACACCAATAGTAATATAATACTTTCTAAAGGCCATAGTGAACTCCTGCCAGGTCACCCAGTGATCCACTGACTGCATGGCATTAAATATGTCCCACCATGCACTAGCAGATCCCAATAGCTATTGTGCTGCAAAGCGCACCTTCTGCTCCTCAGTTATGATGAGTAGCAGAAACTTTTGCTCTAGAATGTGAAGCCAATGCTCCGCATCTAGAGGCTCAACCATCGACATGAATGTGGGTGGGTGCGTCTTTAAGAAATACTGATAAGAGCAGGGTCCCTTAGGACCACGAGCACCACCCCTATTCCCACCATTGCCCCCGTGGCCTCCACGGGCGAAGCCACCGATAGCCTATGCCAGCAGCTCCATGGCATGGGCTGACTCACGACGAGTAGCCAACATCTCTGCCATCATCTCCGCATGAGTCATCAGAGGTAGCGGTGGCAGAGGAGGAGGAGCCAGAAGTGGGGCCTCATGGCTCTCTCCGTTGCCATTCCCATTGCCCCGGCCACTTTCACCTTGGCCTTCACCAAGGCCATGGCCCGCTTTGGCACTGGTGCTCCCACGATCGGACCTCAAGTTCATCTAAAAACAGATAGGAACCAACCATTTAGGACAACCCTCAAGATTAGGAACAAGAGATTAGAGAAATGATAAGACATTTATTAAAGCATTCTTTTAGTTCATCCTATCAATTCACTAATCCAATTATACGTGTAGGGGAGAGTTTAGTTTAAACAAGATTATCTTATCATGATGTATGCATCAACCTGTACATTCACTCAAGCTAGAATATAGCAGCATTCGCAAAATTTTCAGCACATCGCACACTCACTTTCCACTTGCTAAATGATTCTTATGCAGCGTAAGTTAGTGCACCTGCAGAAAACTGATTAGGTAAAACCAGTGTCGCTATCCTAGATAGACCATATTGCTAGGGCTTATACTTATTTACATAATTTTATCGCATCCTACTTTTCGTAAAACTTTTGTTGGTCAAATTTTAAGCCTTGGAAAAGAGTGATGAAACTCATAGACTCATTATTGGCTCTGTTACCAACTGTGGCAGAATCACCCAAAATAATGCACTTACGGAGGTGCTTGTCTTCCACTAGACACTAAGCACCCCAAGAGTGAGCTACATTGGGCAGATTCTATCGAGGACACCCCAAGGGAGAGCCCGAATAATCCACCTATCGGTGTAGAAAGTGACCAATGCATAAATATTTGTAGTTTTGCTGTACCTTGTGATCGGAGGTGGCCTAGCACTCAATGACATAGGGTTTATACTGGTTTAGGCAACATGCCCTATGTCTAGTTTGAGTTAGTCGATGACTTTATTCTTGAGCCTAGGTGCTTGAAGTTTGTTGTGGGGTTACAAACAGAAGAGAGAAAGATGGGGGGTACAAGAGGTCCGGTCAAACTCTGGTCTGAAGGGCTGATAATGACAGGAGCTCCACTATGCACTAAGTGTTTGAGCGTATGCTTGGGGTTTGAACCTAGTGGTTCTGCTGTTGTGTATTAGTAAACTGATCGATCCTTTTGTTGGGTGAGGGCACATCCCCTTTTATAGATGAAGGGGACGGCCTTACAAGTGAGAGAGAGTACATATGCTACTAAGTCTTGTTGCCAACGCCGGTGGGTACCAGATAATGGTAGGCGCTCACAATACTATTTAATGTCAGATGCACGTGGGAGGTTGCGTCGTCTTCTTCTGGTATGGTATTTGTCAGTGCCTGCCATATTATTGATGCCTAGAGGCATGTAGGGGGTTTTACCATGTGCGCCCAGTATGGTAAATGCCAGCTCTCGCAACACTGTTGATGCCCAGAGGCATGTGGGTGGAGCCTTACCATGTTTGTCTGGTATGGGAGTTGATGGCACCCACAACACTATAGGGAAAATGTCAGCGCCTACAATACTGCTTGGGTTCTATCATGCTAGGAAGGTCGCACGGTACGGTCCTTGGTATTGTGGTTGACTTGAGTGCCATTCCTTACTTTCTCCTTCCATTTCCTAGTCCTTACTGAGCGAGCATCCCCAGTCAGTTAGTTCTAGTCGGCTCTGATTGTGCCAGTTGGAGAAGAGCTATTGAGCAGGGGTTCAATGCATCCCCGGTCGGAGACACGGGTTGAAGTCAGAAGCGGTATTTGGCTAGGCCTTCCGGTCAAAGAAGCGGGCTAGAGCTAGAAGTAAGCATTGTTCCTCTTCAGCCAGGCCTTCTGGTCAGAGAGGCAGGCCGAAGTTAGAAGCGAGCGTTTGTTCCGTCTTTAGCGAGGCCTTCCGATCGGAGATTGGATTGCCCTTCTAGCCTGTCATTTAGGTTTTTGGGCCAACCCATGAGTTATGCGTTGTTCACAACATCGACTGCTGGGCCGAGCCTTTGTTGGGAAGCTAGTCCATGAGGGACCCCGGGTTTATGAACCCTTCAGAAGCCCCTGAGCCCTTGGCCGATTCGAGTAGAATTGTCTAGGGGATTTTTGTCTTGACGACTGGTGCGCACGAGCGCACTCGCTGGTGTAGCCCCTGAGCCCCTAGGCGATTCAGATAGAATTGTCTTGGGGGTTTTTTGTGTTGCCAGCGAGGGAGTTTCATATTGTCAGTAGGTGCGTGTGAGCGCACCCGTGGATGTAGCCCCCGAGCCCTCGGGTGATTCGAGCAGAATCGCCTGGGGTTTTTTGTCAATGGTCAATTTTAGGGATCGAGCGAGACAGAGCTCATGGATCCTAGCTTTGGGCGCAGTCAAGGGATTGGGCAAGGTGGACTCATGTACCCATCATGCGTAGCTGAGGCAGTTTTTAGGGATTGAGCGAGATAGAGCTCATGGATCCTAGCGTCGGGCGCAGCCAAGGGATCGGGTGAGTTGGACTCGTGGACCCTTTGTGGGTAGCCAAGGTAGTTTTTAGGGATTGGAGTTGTCATGGATCCTAGCGTCGGATGTAGCCAAGGGATCAGGTGAGGTGGACTCATGGACCCATCATGTGTAGCCGAGGCAGTTTTAGGGATCAGAGTTGTCGTGGATCCTAGCGTCAGATGCAGCCGAGTGGATCAGGTGAGGTAGACTCATAGACCCATTGTGTGTAGCTGAGGCAATTTTTAGGTGTCTTGAGCCCTTGAGCTTTGTTGTGCTTGAAAGGGGTCGGTTGAGTTTTGTGCATTACCCTATCCACAGTTTCTCGCAACCGGAGGGGCTGAGCTAACGTCGCTTGCCTCGATGGCTCAGGCTCAAGTGACGCTGCTCGGTGAGCTTGCTAATGGGTATGATCGAGTGAAATCCAAGTCCATCGTTCATGATGAGGTCAGCATAGACCTCTTGTGACATTCCACTGCTCCTTAACCTACAACCCGACAGATGTCTGGGTCGTTCCAGAGACCGACCTGGGTGGCCTGCTGGCCTCCCCTCAATGGAGATTCTATGGGTTTGGTAGAGGTTTAGGATTAAACGAGAAGGTTGAGATGACCCTGTCTATTTCAGGGTAGCCTAGGTGAGGGCCGCTCGGGGCTCATCTGTGTTTTCTCTTCTAACTCTATTTGACGTGAGGCAACCTCGAGCCCTTTGTGGGCTGGCCTTCGAACCCTAGTTGGTCGTTGCTCATGTTGAATGAGGCAACTACCACTTCGTGATGCAACATGGAGCGTTGTGATGCATTTAACTGCAAATGCGATGCCTTAGCACCCGAGCCCCTAGGCGATTCAGGTAGAATCGTCTAGGGGGCATGGGTGTATGGAATGAATGCGTGTATGGATGTATGAATGATTATATAAGGAAATAGTGGGGGTTAGTAATGTTACCTTGATGACTTGAGTGACTGGGTTTGAGGAACTCCAATCGGAAATGTCCAACCGGGATCCATGCTCGTCGTTCGTGATGGAGTCAGCATGGCCCACATGGGGTGTCCCTTTGCTCCTTACCTGTCTCTTGGTGTTTTCCTAAGCTGTTCGATCAACTCAGGAAACCTGTTGGTTTCTCCTAGCGGAGATCCCGTCGTTTGGGCCTTTCCAACTCCTGCTTAGGAAGGCAAAGAGCTGCCTGCGTGCAGTGGTGCCTTGTTTCTTGCACCCAATGTGCGATAGTGATGGGGCATACCTAGGCCACATCCTGTCTAATCAGACAACATTCTCATCAGGTGGGGTGTATCCCATCGGTCAGGGTGCATCCCATTGGTCAGGGCATGTCCTATCGTTTCCCATCCGCATTGAATGGGGGAAGGGAGAGGGTTTCTCGCACCACTCCTTACGCCTATCCTTATCTGCTTTGCTTCTTCTTTTTAAATAGGGGAAGGGAGAGGGAAAGGATAACTCATAGACTTGTTTGTGAATCCAGAGCGCAATGTCAAGCTAGAGGTCATCCAACATAGATGAGGTGGTGCTGGTCGTCTTCACCGAGAAGGGGCTGCTTCCGCCAAAGGAGGTGGCGCACTAGAGGGTATTGCACGTCACCAACTTCATCACCGTCTGTGAGGCTTTCATCAGGATGGAGCTACACATGGACTCCTTCTGGTGAGTCTTCTCTAGGTGAGCTTTGTTAGAGAGCAAGACGCTCAGGACTACATTAGTGGGAGGTTTCGCCCTTGCAGCTGCTCAGGTTGGCCAATTCATAAAGTTTGATGAGACATCTTCTAGCTATGGTGGCCATACCTTGGTGGGCAGCGTCCCTGCCCAGGAGCTTCCTCGACTACATGAGAAGGTCAGGAGCTCCATGCTCTTCTGCTAAACATCTATGGGTGCAACACCCTTGAGGTACCCATTGCGCTTCACCGAAGTCGAGGGAGTGGAACCGAGCGGAGCCCTTATGGTGGCGGTTATGTCCAATGGCATGTGCCGTGGCCTCACCTTTGGCATTAGACGATGCCGCTAAGTGGCCATAGTAGTATTTGGAGTAGAAGTAGTCAGCAAATGTCATCGTTAAGTTCATGGGGGAGCCCCCGTGTGAATAGTTTTTGTACCAATGAATGCATTAGTTCTATTTTGTGATGGAATCACTATCCGTTCCTTGTTTTTATCCTACCATAGCTTTGTTTTTATCCTTTATTTTTCACACCTACCCATTTGTTCCATAGACCGCAACTTTAGGAACCTAGGCATGGCCCATGAGGCTCAGCTGCTCATAACCGTAGGTCATGGTAGGGTGCGCTCGGTCAGGAGTAAAAACAAAGTCACATAGGGTAATCAAAGGAATAGAATGGAATGCTCTTTCGTTTGGGCAAAAAGTTTTTACCATATGATAGCAAAAAGAGAGGTAGTATTTAGTTTTGTACCCTCTTGGAGCCCCTGAGTGACCTGGGCTAAAAGTGTTTAGGCTAGGGTGCTTTATAGGAGCAAGTGTTGAATAAAAGTGGTAAGACCGAATTTAGGGGAAAAACGACATAGCTGTTCAATGTTCCAAGTGTTGGTGAGAACATTTGTGTTGTCATCCTTTAGTCGGTAGGTGCCCGGTTGGATCACCTCGGTCATCATATAGGGTCCTTACCATGGTGGAGAGAGTTTGTGTTTCTCCTTCGTTGATTGGGTCCTCTGGAGTACGAGATTACTGACCTTGAGGATCCTCCCCCTGATCTTCCTTTTGTGGTACCTATAGAGAGTTTGCTGGTAGCGAGCAGAGAGGATGACGATCATCTCACGGGCCTCCTCGAGCAGGTCAACTATGTCTTGCTGAGCCTCCATGGCTCGGTCGCTGTCAAAAGCCTTCACTCTTGGGGCGTTGTGGTCAAGGTCGAAGGGCTGCACTGCTTTAGCGTCATAGGCCAAGAAGAAGGGTGTGAACCTTGTGGATCAGTTTGGGGTTGTTCTTAGGCTCTAGAGGATCGTTGGGACCTCTACAACCCATCGCTCGGTGTACTTGTTGAGTCGGTCAAAGATGCATGGCTGAAGTCCTTGGAGGACCATGCCATTGGCATGCTTGACCTGACCGTTAGTACGTGGATGTCCAACCGAGGCCCAGTCGATCCTAATGCCATATCCATCACTAAAGTCCAAGAACCTCTTCCCGGTGAAGTTAGTCCTATGGTCAGTGATGATGCAGTTAGGAACACCAAACCGATAGATGACGTCGAGGAAGAATTTGACCGCCTCTTCCAAGCGGATGTTGGTGATGGGCTTGGACTCTATCCATTTGGTAAACTTGTCGACCGCTACGAGCAGGCGAGTGAAGCCACCCGGGCCCTTTTTGAGGGGTCCTACCATGTCAAGGCCCCAGACCATGAATGGCTAGGTGATGGGGATGGTTTGAAGCTCCTATGCCAGCAAATGAGTTTGCCGAGCATAGAATTGACATCACTCACACATGACCTCCTCTGTATCTCATAGTGTGGTGGGCTAGTAAAAACCTTGGTGAAAGGCTTTTCTGACAAGTGACCTCAGGGCCTCATGATGTTCATAGATCCCAGCATAGACCTCAAGGAGGAGATGCTTCCCTAGGTTGGTAGGGATGCACTTCATGAGCACCCTTGATGGACTCCGTTTGTAGAGTTCGTCACTGAGCACGATGAAGGTCTTGGCGCGTCGAGCGATTTGTTAGGCTTCAGTCCTTTTGGGTGGGAGAACCTCCTTGAGGAGGTAGACATGTAGCGATGCTCGCCAGTCGGTTTGATCGAGTGCCAACACGGCGACATCAGTGGGTGACGTCATCATAGAGGCACTAGGGTTGAAGCCCCTAAGTGTCGGCTTGGCATTAGGGTCGGAGCCCCTAGGTGCTGGCTTGGCATTAGGATGTGTATGGATCGGACCTTCTAGGATGTGAGTGGACGGCTCATGGAGATCATTGATGAGGATCCTACTCGAAGGTGGATCTCGCCTAGCGGCCAATTTTGCGAGAAAATCGGCGGCATCATTGTCCTTTTGGGGGACGTGATGTAGCTTGATCCACTAGAATTTGTCCTCAAGCTTGCACACCTCCTGGTAGTATGCTGCCATGAGGGGGCTTTTGTAGGAGGACTCCTTCATGACTTGGTCAATGGCAATCTCTGAGTCGCCGTGGACGTAGAGTCGTGTAGCGTTGAGCTCGGTGGCGATGCGCAGCCCGTTGATGAGGGCCTTATATTCTACGACATTGTTTGAGGCCAAGAAATGGAGGCGAATGGCATAGCAGAGCCTACTCCCATCCTAGGTGATCAGAACCACTCTAGCCCCTGAGCTGAGTGCCATTATGGACCAGTCAAAGTACATTGTCCAGTACTCGTGGGTGACATCCGGGGTCGGTAGCTGCACCTCCATCCATTCAGCGACAAAATACGTGAGAGCCTAAGATTAATAGAGGTATGGGGGATATACCTAATGTCATGGCCCATGAGTTCAAGTGCCCACTTGGAGATCCATCCCACGGGATCGCAGTTGCGGACGATGTCCCCGAGCGGGTATGAAGTAACGGTCGTGACTTCGTGGTCGGTGGAATAGTGTCGGAGCTTCTGGGTCACCATCAGCATAGCATATAGGAGTTTCTGCACCTAGGGATACTAGACCTTGGGGTCAATGAGTACCTCCCCGATGAAGTATATGGGCTGCTAGACCTTAAGGTGGTGTCCTGACTCCTCCCTTTCGATGACTATGGCGGCACTCACCACATGGTTGCTTGCCACAACGTAGAGGAGGAGGGGTTCTCCCTGTTCGGGAGCGATGAGGATAGGGGCCAACATCAGTGATGCTTTGAGGCTCTCTAGAGCCTACTGAGCTTCCTCAGTCCAGACAAAGGTGTCCGTCTTTTTTAGGAGCTTGTAGAGTGGCATCCCTCGTTCGCTAAGCTAGGAGATGAATCGGCTCAGGGTAGCTAGACAGCCAGTGAGCCTTTGTATGCCCTTGACATTGCGTATAGGGCCCATGTTTGAGATGGCTATGATTTTTTCGAGGTTGGCCTTGATGCCACACTTGGACATAATGTATCTAAGCAGCTTCCCCTTCGAAACCCCGAAAACACATTTCTCGGGATTCAATATGATGTTGAACCTTCGGAGGTTCATGAAAGTTGTGGCCAAGTTTACGATCAGGTCGCAAGCTTGAGCTGTTTTGACCACTATGACATCAACATAGATGGTGATTATTGGTTTTGGCCACTTAGCTTAATTAGGTTGATCGAGAGGGGTCAATTTGGTTGGCGAAGCATTGCTGCATGCATCTTTGGTAGGTGGCACTAGCATTCTTCAGGCCAAAAGGCATGGTCACATAGCAGTATGAACCATACAGGGTGATGAATGAGGTTGTGAGCTAATCAGACTCTTTCATCGCGATCTGGTGATAACCAGAGTAGGCATCTAGAAAGGAGAGGATCTCGCAACCCGAGGTGGAGTTGACTATCTAGTCTATGCGCGGCAAAGGAAAGTGATCCTTTAGACATGCTTTGTTGAGGCTAGTATAATCAACACACATTCTCCATTTTCCGGTCTTCTTTTTAACAAGAACGGGATTGGCAAGCCAATGAGAGTGGAATACCTCTTTAATGAATTCGGTTGCCAGGAGTTCGGCGATCTCTTTACCTATGGCCCTATGCCTCTTATCATCGAAGTGACACAGGCGTTGCTTAGCGGGCTTTGAGCCTAGGATGAGGTGCAGTGCATGCTCGACGACGTCCCATGGTATGCCCAGCAAGTCAGATGGCTTCCATGTGAAGACATTGCGATTGGCGCATAGGAAGTCAACGAGATCGCATTCCTATTTGGTCGAGAGCTAGGTCCTGATCCGCACCGTCTTAGCTGGGTCAGTGGGGTCGATCCCCACCGCCTTGGTTTCCTTGAGTGGGTGGAAGGCCATCGAGGGGGTTGGTATGTTGCAGCCTAGGACTGCTGGGGTCGATGACTCCCTGAGCTATGGGTGCTCAGATGAGTTGATGACCATGGTGGTGAGCTTGAAATGCTCACGGTCACACATGAAGGTGTGTGAGAAGGCATTGCTCATGGTGATGGCGCTGTTTAGTCCCAACATCTTTAGCTTGAGGTAGGCGTAGTTGGGGATTGCCATGAATTTGGCGTAGCATGGCCGCCCCAAGATGGCATGGTAGGACCCTAGGAAGTCCACCACTTCAAAGGCGGGGACCTTCGAGTGAAAGTGGGCTCAATTGCCAAATGTGATGGGTAGGTTGATCTGCTCGAGTGGGTATGTCTGTGCTCCTAGGATCACCCCATGGAAGAGAGAGCCCACTGGGTAGAGTTTCGACCGAGGGATGTGCATGGCGTCGAGGGTGTCGATGTAGAGGATGTTGAGGTCACTGCCTCCATCCATCAGCACCTTGGTGAGGTGCTTCTTGTAGACAATGGGGTCAATGACGAGTGGGTAGCGTCCCGGTCTTACAATGTGGGAGGTATGGTCCCTCTGATCAAAGGTTATCAGAGATTCTAACCAGCTAAGGAAGGAGGGGACGGCCGTCTTGGCGGCGCATGCCTCCCTATAGCGTACCTTATGCTGGCATTTAGAGCAGATGGCATCAGATCCCCCAAAGATCATGATGCATTCCTTGGGGTTGGGGAAGCTGTCCCTATCCTTGCCTGTCGTGCCTCCTTTCTTGGCTGCTACCTCTTTGCCGTCTCCTTCTTTCAACTGACTGGCATGTTGTAGGAAACATTTGAGGAGCTCACAGTCCTTGTAGAGGTGTTTGATGGGGTAGGTGTGGTTGGTGCACAGACTATCCATTAGCTTGTTGAAGTGGTTAGGCAAGCCCTGCTGGGGCTACTTGCCTGTGCAATCAGCTGCGGTGACCAACGCGGTGTTATCCGATCGACGCCAATCCTTTTTATTCTTCTTGCCCCTCTATGTGGAGGGGCCCATGTCTTGGTCCCGCACATGGCTTTGCCTTTGTCTCGGCCTTCATTGAAGACCACTCTGACCACCTTCTCGCAAGAGGCATGGTTAGTGGCGATGTCAAGTAGGTCACGGGTGGTATGGGCTTCAGGCAGCCAAGCTTGTGGATCAGGGACTCACAGGTTGTCCCAAAGAGGAATGCGCTGATGACATTCGTGTCGATGACATCAGGTAGGGAGTTGCATCATTGGGAGAACCTATGGATGTAATCCCGTAGGGACTCGTTGGGCTTCTACTGGTAGCTCTTGAGGTCCCAAGAGTTACCAGGGTAGACATACGTCCCCTAGAAATTTCCAACGAAGATCCTCTTGAGGTCCACCTAGTCGTGAATGCTATCATGCAGGAGGAATTCAAGCCACGCTTGAACATGTCCCCCCACACACATGGGGAGATATTTAATGATGAAATGGTCATCATCCACCCCATCGGCTCAATAGGTAAGCCAGAAATCTTCAAGCCAAATACCAAGGTTCATCTCCCAAGTGCACTTAGCAATGTTGGTGAGTGGTCGAAAGCGCTGTGGGAACAGCGCTCTCTAGATACGCCGGCCAAAGGCCTATGGTCCTGGTCCATCTGGGCTTGGACTCTAGTCGTCTGGCCGGTGACCATGCCTGGGGTGTGTTTCACTGCTCCCCTCGATGGTTTGGTCAGGGACCATGTCGCCTGCCCTCACCGCCATCTGATGGTCATCATGATTATACTAGGTCTGATGTTGGTTGCTGATGATGCTGTGAGCGTCTTGGTGTGGACCAAGCTGTTCGCGTATCGGTGGTCGGTGTGGAGCAGGTGCTAGGTCAGACCATGGCACAACTGCAGCCTACTGAGCCATGCTTTGTGGCTGTAGCGGTGAGCGGATGGAGCATTCTATCTGGTGCGTCCCCACTCCCCCAATGGGGAGAGAGGGCGTGAGTCAGAATCACAATGCGGAGCTTTCCGCCTGTTGAACGGTGGTGGCTTCCACCAGCGCCCGGAGGTTCCAGTGGACTACCCACTCCTAGGGGTCGACAGTCTTAGGAATGCCATGTAGAAGCATTGCAGCAGCAGCAATGTTCTAGCTAGCTTGAGCGAACTGTGGGGGGTCATTCGCATTGTTCATGATGTCGTGTTGTACCTAGCAGGCACGACCCTAGGCACCGCCTGCTAGGTCATGTGCATGGGGTGCAATGTGCTACAACAAGCGTGCTGGTGTAGGTGGCAGCTGGTTCTGCCACCGTTGCCATAGCTCCTCGGCGTGTTCTTATGCGAGCGCGAGGGCCCCCGCATGTGGGTCTGGAGGGGTGTGAGTCAGCATAGACTCCGCTACCAGCAGTGGCTATCCCGGAGCCTTCGCCATAGCGCATTCCCAGGACGGACAGTGGCTAGGTGCCATGTCACTGATGCTAGAGCCGCCGCTCTTGGCCTCATCATCTAGGAGTTCATGGAAAGTGGTGGGAGCATAGCTCGCCATTCCCATGAATTCGGATGTGAGAGGGGCAGCGTCAGCGTCCTTCAGAGCCCCCAAGCGTATGGGTCCATGGGGGATGTGAGGCCATAGGAGAACTGGTCATGCGGTGGTCGTGGTGCAGACAATGTGGTCCCTCTGGATAATCAGTGGGAATGAGTAAATAGTGAGTAAATAACAGTATGTATATTACTCACAACGGGGTTTGAGCAGAGAGTTTGCTCGAATTGAAGCGCGAGCGCCTCGTCGTCGAAAGTCATCGGGTGTTCCAGAGCCGATGGAGGGCACCCCTCCAACGAGTGCCACAACAAGTGCCTCCTTGTAGAGGTGTAGTACGCCAAGTCAGTCAGCGACAAAGTCCAGACTTCTAAAGAGGAAGGCCTAGGATGGCTCGAGGACGGGTGGAACCCACATCCCAATGGGTGGGAGTGAGGGAAACTCCAGCAAGCCAAAGCGAGTCATATCGCTTGAACCCGCCATGGCAAAGGTGGCAAAAAAGTGGGCCATTCGATGACCAAAAAGTGTTGAACATACATCGTCCTTCCCATGGACGGCGCCAACTGTCGGTGCAGAAAGTGACCAACACGTAAATATTTGTAGTTTTGCTGTACGTTGTGATCGGAGGTGGCCTAGCACTCAATGACATAGGGTTTATACTAGTTCAAGCAACATGCCCTACGTCTAGTTTGAGTCGGTTGATGACTTTATTCCTGAGCCTAGGTGCTCAAAGTTTGCTGTGGGGTTACAAACGGAAGGGAGAAAGATGGGGGTACAAGAGGTCTGGTCGGACTCTAGTCTGAAGGGCCGAGAGTGATGGGAGCTCCGCTATGCACTAAGTGTTTGAGCATATTCTCAGGGTTTCAACCTAGTGGTTCTGCTATTGATGGGGACATCACTCCTTTGGATGTACTTGCTGATCCTCCAATCGTCATGCATGGTCTAATGACCTGAGCTCGAATGCGTCAACTCAATTTAGAGGTGAGCTTGTTCTTAAGTGATCCTTTTCATACTTTTGAGAATAGACTACTACCTAATGATGTTATCTTGCTTAGGAACATTGGAGAGGGTCATGAGGGACTTAGAGGAAGAGGTGGAGGCGATGATGACTAGCAAGGACGTCCAACAGAAATCGGAGGCCCGGTCCAACATGATTTTGAGTCTGCCTCGGCTTCCAGGACTAGTCTGCCTTAAACTAGTCACCCAGGATGCATCCAGACTCTATTTTCAATGATCTACATATGGTTGAAAAGATAATTTGATAATGATGCCAATGCAAGTAGTATCATGTCAAAAGCTCTTTGGAATCCATGGGAATTGTCAAAACAAGTCAGCATCTAGAATCTGTCTAGGTGCTGCGTCACCGTATTTGGTCCAATGGGCCATGTATCGTCTTTGAGCCTGTTAGGGGGACATGTCTAGGGTAGGCGATGACCCTAAGACCTTTATAATCATATGCCACCACTGTCATTAGGGTTTGGGTTTTGCTTAGATTAATCTATGAAGAACCGTTTCACCGTTCATCGGTTTGTAAGACCCTAACTTCGTGAGATTAATCATTCATCTATAATTTGATTGTTTTCTTTCTTATTCTTGCTTGTGTTCTTTGTTGCGTAGGCAGGGATTAGCCTTCTTGGTGAAGTCAACTTGATCCATGTCTTGGTTGATAACCAGAGGAGTTGTGGTGCTAAGATTGCAGGGTTCGATCTTTTGATCTGAAGCCGGATCGGTGTGTCATTCTCCACCATAATAGTTACATCTACCTAACGGAAGATCGGGATCCCCGTTCCCATTAAGTGGTAATCAAAGCTAAGGTATATCGTTAGGTTCACATTTATCCCCTAGTTTTAAATGTTTCACATTCATCCCATAGTCCAGTGCCATACTCATTTTTTCCTGTCCTAGAACCTTCCGCGCCATAACCTTTGCATATTTCAGTTTTAGAGTCTGTCGTGTTGAGTTTGTGCCCTGGTCGAGGTCTTGTTGCTGGTTAGGTCATGCAAGAGTCCAGTTCATGTGTTTTCCCTATCATTTCCATCAAATCCTTGCTGCCGTGACCAATTTTACGCGCATTGTTCCCGTTTTATCCTCTAATTCGGAGTCAATTCTCAAAACTGGTCTAGTTTTCGCATACGAACTCGGATTTTGATGTTCCATATATCAAAATCAATCAGATTTTTTTTGAATTCGCTCGTCCACCGCCTCATCGGGTTTGGAAAATTTTATTTTGGCCAAAAACTAGTCACAAGATCCTCTTTTCGTGGTCACAAGCTTTTTGTCAATTTTGAGCACGTCTTCTGATTTTTTCATAGGCCACGCATTTCACTTGTTTAAGCTCATATTTTCTGTGGTTACTTCTTTTGTGCTCCTAAGTGAAAAATTTTCAAAAAAATAAAAAGAAAAAGTCGAAGTTTCCCAAAAAACAATGACAGCCCAAAAAATAGAAAAAAGAGGGACAAAATAGGAACAATATCTAAAGGAGCACATAGAGAAGGCCAAAGTGAGCTATGTTAGCGTGTGTTGTCTAGTTCCTTGTTTGTGTTGCTCTTGCTATCCACCATACTTGTTTGTCACGCACCTGGCACTTGGAACATTTTAGACCAGCAACAAGAACAAGTACTTTGGACTATAATTCAGCATTACTTTCTGTTACTGACTTGTGTGCCAAATATACATTTAATTCTTTGTGTGCCTTCCAAGCTCCACAAACTCTCCAAATCAGTATAGAAAAAGGCCCTTGCAATCTCAGTACCATTGCCTCACAGGTATCACGAACCAGCCGCCGGTTGTACCACCCACTACTTGTGTTGGTAAGAACTTTGTAAGAGTTTGGTAAGACGCTTCCACTTTCTATGAAAAGTGACACCACTGCAACCACATAGTCATTTGGTAGGGATAACTTTCACCGTTTGTTCCTGTTTTTGGGTTTACAATGGCAGGAGGTGATCAGACGGGAGATAACAGTCCCAAGGATTTCAACGAGTGTGTCAGCCATGAGGAACTACAAGCTGTTGTAGAGAATGCCCAAAAAAGGATGAACAAGGCCATCAGGAAGGCCGTCACTAATGCACTCATTTAACTCAACATTAGCAACAACATGGAGAGATTGGACAAAAAAATTTCCACGCTAACCGATAAGGTTACTGAGTTGGAAACCTTGGTGGCAGTCAACAACGATGTCTCCGGTAGCAAAATCGATGGTCTCTTGCTAGAGACATAGTGCATGATGCCACTAGGAACATAGATCAAGCAGCCTTCCTGTAACACCCCAGGTGTTTGGCTTCCACATTTGCACTTGCATTTCATGAACATGAGCATCATTCATCCATTCATAAGCTTATATCACATGAAACATGATTTCGAAACATTGCAACATGTTGCATATTTCATGTGTGTTGTTTCTTTTATGAAATGAATAGTGTGCAACACTTAAGTGCAACATGTGCAACTCACTTTAGTGAAACAAAGTTAGTTAGTACCATGCAACAAGATCATGAAACATGTGAAACATGACTATGAAACAAATGTAACATTTCATTAGGTTTTCATTGTTTCAGTACATACAATGCTTGATTCTTGTGTGACCAATGTGTGGTGTGGCTAATAATTCTATTAAACAACTTAGTGACACTTAGAATGTCATTTGGAACATTGTTCATGTTGATCATGTTGCCTAATTATGATTTCAAATAGTGGTTTGACTTGCTTTGACCCCTGAACTCTTTTGTTTGACTATTTAAAAAGTGTAGCTTAGAATATTTGCATGTCTAAGCAACCTAAAGCAAAGTTGTAGCAAATTTTATAAGGAACAAACTTTGTTTAGAAGCCAAGTCATGAAAATGTGCACAACTTGTTAAAAAAGGACCCACAAGTCAGTATTGAAGGTTGATTCAACACTTGAAAATTTTCTAAGTGTTAGAACTGAGTTTCAGTTCATGAACTCAACTTTGGCTTGATATAACTCATGATCCGTCGAGAATTAGCTTATGATGTCTAAAGCATTGTTGTAGCCCTATCATAGCTTTACAACTTTCATGTATATAGTTTTCACTAATTCGTCATGGTTTATGAGATCAAGCACCGTCAATTCTTGCTGTCAGGCATCAAAGGGACTCTGAATGGCGAGCTACAGTGCCTGCCCGTTTACAGAAAACAACCGACGCATGGGTGACACTCGTCGCCGGCCGTCTGACCACGTAGCCACGCACCACAGCTATCCTGGCAACATAGGCCATGACTTGAACCTCCCACGTGTTTGCCCGACCAGTTCACAGTCCATTTTTCACTTCCTTCGCCTCCGCCATGAGCAACAACAGAGTAGTGCCGGCTCCACCATTGCTGAGCAGCTCTGCCATCGCCTAGCTTGCTCGCCACCGCAAAAACGCGAACCACAGCTCGTCAATAGCTCTGCCGTGTCCTCCTCTACCTCCTCCACCTCTTAGCTGAGCCAATTAAGTCTTGGTAAGGGCACATTGGCCACTTTCGCCACCACCGCCATGAGCGTGACCTCGCCGGAGTTCGAGGCCGCCGTGCTCGGGGTAGCTAGGAGTCATCTCGTCCTCCTTTCTTGCTTCCTTAAGTTTCCCCGCATGCCCTAGGAGCTCATACCGAGCTTAGCCGCACCCTACACGGCAGGATGCTGCCGGAGCATCGCCGGACTCCTTCGCCGTCCGCCATTACACGTCGCCGTCGGTGTTCGAGTTCGGTAGAGATGGTGGTGAGGGTATAGATGGGTGCACATCGTTGTGGGGAGCACGCCGGTGCCTTCGGTTTCACCGGAGGAGCCACCGTCGGTGAGCTTCGCCGTTGCCGTGCCGTCACGTGCCGTCTCCCCTGTTATGTGTTGCTGACCAGCGGGCCCGGCTGACACGCGGGTCCCATGCGTCAGTGACAGTTCTGTTGTAGGATAGTTGAAATTTACAGATTTCTATGCTGCATTGTGAATTTTGTAACTCCAAATGTGTAGCTCCAAATGGTGTGATTCAAATTTTGTTAGACTCATAGTGAAGTCTAATATTTAAGAAAAATATGACATGAGCACATGATGTAGAAATTTTGGATGAATTAAATAGGAACTTGAAATGTGTTTTTAAATGCATGTAAACTTGTTTAAATTATATCTTGAGTTTCTGCGGTCCAAAAATTATGAAATTTTGTGGGTAAGCTATTATTGCTTAGCAGAAGCTCTGGTAAAAATTTGAGAGTCATTTCATGTATGGGTTTTGAGTTATAGATTTTCCTTTTATCATTGATTGATAGTTGTGTAAATTTTTGTAAATTATCTAGGAATCCTATGACCATGGAACTTTGTGGGGGGTATCGTAGTACCTTATGGATGTTAGGAAAAATATGAAATCTGTTGCTTGACACTTTTCACTAAGGTTTCCTAATTATGTCATTTTAAGTCATTATGTCTTATCATTTTTGTGTAGGCTGTTATACTTGCTCAAATGGTGTGAAATTTTTATAGTGGTCTACTTAGAGCATGTAGTATCTACTGCAATTTTTATAGATTTAATGGTGTAGTTTTCATATATGTTTACCATTTTCTCTAATTAATTAAATAAATTAAGAAAGACATTAAAAGAAATGTTTTGGTGATGAACACCCTACTTTCTGGTGTTCTTGTGATATGTGTAATAAGTGAGTAGAGTTAGTTTTGTCCAATTATGTGTTTACATCATAAGTTAATAATTATTTCGTTGTATTATGTCCCTCTGGATAGATCTGGGGACTTTATAAAGTTCCCCATGATATTTTGGTTTGCTGTGAATGTGATGAATACAAAAGTTGTAGATAATTTATGTATCTAGCTCCTGTCAAAATTTGATGGCATTTGGCCCAGTAGTTTAGGAACTACAACTGTTTAAAGTTAGGTTCCAGTTTTGCCTACTCTCTGCCTTGTGAAGATAGAGTTCTGTTGATTAAGGAATTCGACCTGGTAAAGGTTGGAATCATGCTTAGAGGTCTAAAAATGAATTGTAGACAATTTCATAAGATTTCCAAATTGTCTTGTTGCATGTCATTTGGATTTATAAATCTCTAGTTATAGCTAGTTTACTATACCGCTATATAGTCTCCATTTTGCTGAAATACAAATGCTTGAGTGTATGCTTCGTGCCACGCCCTCGTTGATTGTTTAAGGGCTAGCCTAACTTGAGAACATGCTTAGGTGTAGGTGCTAGGTCATTAACTGAAGATGAGCAATTATACATTAGGTTGTATAAACTTGGTAAGTAAAGTAATTTGAATAGAGCTTAAGTGGAATATGCAGACTACAGCGAACATGTGCATTCCCCGAGCATCCCTGACTTCGTTCATGTGCATCCATGATATTTATCTTGCGCATTCATGCAATAGGTGTGCCAGAGGGAGTGACATTGCTGGAGTTTGAGGGAGCCAACCAGGAGGAGGAGCCTGAGGTGTAGGAAGCCGACGAAGCAGCTGCTGCAGAGGAGTTGCCTAAGTGCCCTGACCACCAGCCTTCCTCTTTCCTGAAAGGCAAGCCCCGGAGCATATTAAGCCTCCCAAGTTTTGCAAATACATTGAGTACCTTTTATTCATTTATGATGCATTAAGTATAGGAATTGGTTGGAACCAATTGTTGCATTATATTTCCATCCTTGTCCAGATATCGCACTGGAATCCTATTTAAGTTCAGGAATGGGTTAAATGCTTAGCCATGCTTAGTGCGGTAGAAGTCAGGTGATTTCCTGTCACCTGCGAGCTTTAAGATGAGGTGGATCACGGTTGGCTATATTTACTATCATGTAAAAGAACCATATGAATAATGAATTAAGACCAGGCGGAGTCTTGTGTAGGTTTGAACATAGTGACTCCGTCTGCGTCGTTTAAGGACTGATACACTATACGTCCTCATGCCATGTTGAACGCAGCCTAACACTTAGCTGGCCGGATAAGTCATTCTGACCACGAAGCCGAGTAGCTCAACTCAGGCCGGGATCCGTGGGGGTTGGATGCATTTTAGAGGTAGTAAGGATGTGCGGAGAACCATTGGCATAAGTCCAAGGAAAGTCAGGTGCTTAAAATCCTGCACTTCCTGGCAGAGTGGTTCTCTAAGAATGCAGGGCGGCCCGAACCCGTGTCCTTTCTTTTATTTTTCTCCTGAGTTGTACCAAAGGTGACTTGTTTGTGACCCTGATGGGGGAAGCAGGGTTTGTGTTAGGAATAACCCTCTAGCTGGATAGGAATCGATTCAAATCGCCGTCTGTCCCGGATAGTGAGAACTTGACTGAGCAGCGACAACGTAGATTCAATTAATTTAATGATATGGTTAAATGGATGCTGATGATAAGGTCGCCACAATGTATACCTGATATGGTTATTAATGTTTGCACCCTAATAAAATGATTGCTTAGTACAGGTGCTAATATAGATGATAGGTTAATGGCTAAAAGTCACTACTCGTTCAGGTTAAGAGTTGATCATTATTACTTATGCTTTTCTACAAAAAGATAGTGTCAGCCAGATCCACTAAATTAAGCTATGCATAATCCTTGGTGTCATTTGTTTTGGTTTTCAATGGGTAAGTCTAGCTGAGTACATTCTTGTACCCAGGATTTATTCCCTCTTGTTACAGATGACCTTCTATATCAGGGATTCTGTAAGTATTGTCTCCACCCGGTGGGTGATGAAGACTAGATCATGGGCATGATCTCTATTTCTCTTATCTAAATGCTTTTGCGGGTTGTGATCAGCGAACCAGTATTTGTATTTGAACTCGGGTGTGTAAGTTAAACTATTTGCTTCCGCGTACTTTATAAGACTTGTTTTGTAATAACAATGACTCTGTGATGATGTAATCTATTTGCAAACATCTGTGAAATGTTGTAATGTACGATATGTTATATTGAATTACTGTGATCTTGGTTGTATGCAAGTTGGTTTGAAATCCTTCGAGATTTTAGTTGACTACCGGGTTTATATGGGCTCAAGTTCGAGAATTTGATCGTTTTGGCGATTGTTTTTGTACTTGTGCTCTTATAAATTGGTCGATTCTATGACACTTCCGACAAGCAAGATTATGATGACTTCTTTGCCGCAACACGATAGGTATGGGTGGTGTCCACCACCATCAAGGTAATAATCATCATGTGCCCAATGATCCTTATGCTAAGATTAAGTTCACAATACCATCTTTGTTGGGTCATTATGATGTTGAGGGATATCTTGATTGGGAGATGACAGTAGAACAAAAGTTTAGTGCCCACCTGGTGCCTGAGCATCATAGAGTTCGACAAGCTACTAGTGAGTTTAAGGACTTTGCCATTATTTGGTGGAATGGGCTAGCTGCACAGGATGCTTTACCTAGTACATGGAAAGAACTTAAGATAGCTATGCGTGATCATTTTTGTAACAGAACCCACCAATTTATAAGAGCACAAGTATGAAAGCAATCACTGGAGTGATCAAACCGCCATACTTGAACCCATATAAACCCGGTAGTCAACTAAAACCACGAAGGATTTCAAACCAACTTGCATTACAACCAAGATCACAGTAATTCAACATAACAAGCCACATGTTACATCCATTTCACAAGTAGTTCATAAGTACCTCATACATCAGAGTACACATAGTTATTACAAAACGAGTTCACAAATAGCGGAAGCAAAGTAGTTTGACACCATCACACACACTTAGTTCAAATACGTGCCAGCACCATAGTCATATCCAGCAAAAGCAGTAAGATAAGATAACATAGATGATCATGCCCATGATCTAGTCTTCATCCCCCGCAGGGTGGAGACAATACTTGTAGTAGCCGTTATAGAGTACGTCATCTGCAACAAGGGGGAATAAACCCTGAGTACGAGAAGGTACTCAGCTAGACTTACCCGTTGAAAACCAGAAATAAATGACACCAAGGAGTATGCAAGGCTTTATCAGTGGATCTTGCTTGACAACCATTTTGCATAAAATCTTTAGTGATAAGAGAGCATAATTTGATTTATGAGTAAGCAGCAAGTTAACAATATTAACCTATCCACTAGATTAGCACCTGTACTAGAGCAAGCAATTGATTAACTCCAAACATTAGTAACCATATCCGGTATAATGTTGTATCATTATCATTATCGATTTAACCATCAAGTTCAATTAAGTGCATCTACGTTGCCGCTGCTCAGTCAAGTTCTCACTATCCGGGAGAGATGGCGATTCGAATCGATTCCTATCCAGCTGGAGGGGTATTCCTAACACAAACCCAGGCATACCGCGCGAAGGCAGCCTTAGGTCACCTTTGGTACATCTCAGGAATCACGGCTCCGAGTAGCGCCACACCCTTAGGGAGTCCACTCTGCCAGGTGGTCAATCTCACCTCGAACTTATGCCAATAGCTCCTCACACATCCTTACTACCGCCAGGGTGCGCACTTTCACTTCTCGGTCTTCCGGCCTGAGTTGAGCTACTCGGCTTCACGGTCGGAACGAGTTATCTGGCCAACTAAGTGATAGGCATGCGTTCAACATGACATGAGGACGTACAGCAAATCGGTCCTTAACCGACACAGACAGGGATAGATCCACACCCAAGACCTCCTTGCCTTGTTTCTTCTCTATTGACATCCCGCCCGGTCACAATTCATTATTAACACATGGTTATTCTCCACGATAGCAAATATAGCCAACCGTGACCAGACATTCTTCTAACATGCAGGTGACAAGAAATCACCTGACTCTTACCGGTCTAAGCATAGCTAAGCTTTGATTCGCTCCTGGACCTAAATAGGATTCAGGTATGTTTACTGGACAAGGAATAGGTATATATGCAACAAGTGTTTGCATCCAGTTCCTATCACTTAATGCATCAATAAATAAAGATACTCAAAGTAACCATTTTTAAAACATAGGAGACTTAGAATGCTTCGGGGCTTGCCTTTCAGAAAAGATGAAGGTTGGTGATTGGGGCACTCAAGAACTTCTTCGTTGACTCCTTCTTCGGGGGCCTGCACCTCTTGCTCCTGAGCTTGCTGCGGCTCCTCCGGAAGTACTGGCTCGAATTCCAGAAGCATAACTCCCTCCGGAACACCTATTGCATGCATATGCATAGTATAAGAATCATGCATACACAAGAGATAGAAGATGATGATGACATGTATAGACATGTATGAATGGACGCATGAAAGACATAATGATGCAAGATTAACATCTATTTTCCCGAGTAGGTGCATATCTCTTTTTAGAAAACAAGAACGACACACTCACCAAGTTCTAATAACCTAAGATAAAGTCGTTCATCTTTAGTAAAAGGTCTAGCACCTGCAACTAACAATTTATCTTAATTAGCCTAGCATCTAAATCATCATATCAACTCATATAAAGCAAATAAGTCAGTCACTGCACTCAACAGTTTTCAGGCTGCAAACAGCAGCTACAAGTTTGAGCCATAACTAGAGTTCTACATATCCAAATACCATGATTTAAACTTTCTGGAAAGCTTATAAAATTGTCTACAACTCTGTTATTGACCACTTTCCCAGCAAACCAATTTATCCTGGGGGACTTTACAAAGTTCCCAGAATTATCCAGAAAGACACAACGCAAGAAATAATTATTAACTTATGTTGTAAACATATAAACGGACAAGACCAACTTTACTAACTCATCATACATGTTGAAAGAACACCAGAAAACATAGTGTCCATTCCTAAATAAATTATTCTCATGCCTTTAATAATTTATTTAGAGACTTAGGTTAAATAATAAACACATATCCAAAGTGTACATAAAATTCCACAAAAATTACAGTAGCTTATACATGTCTCCAATAGGCTACTACATAAATTTCACGTCAATTGAATAAGTATCTCATCCTACATAAAAATGACAAGGCATAAAGGCTTAAAATGGCATAAATAGGAAACCTTAGTGAAATGTGTCAAGCAATAGATTTCATATTTTTCCTAGCATACTTAAGGTACTAGGATGCTACCCACCAGATTTCAGGGTCATAGGATTCCTAGATAATTTATAAAAATTCACACAATTATCAACCAATGATAAAAGAAAAATCTATAACTCAAAAACCATACTTGCAATGACTCTAAAATTTTTACCAGAGCTTCTACTAAACAAGAATAGCTTACCCACAAAATTTCATAATTTTTGGATCACAGAAACTCAAGATATAATTTAAACAAGTTTGCATACATTTAAAAACACATTTTAAGTTCCTATTTAATTCATCCAACATTTCTACAACATGTGCTCATGTCCTATTTTTCTTAATTACTAGACTTTACTGTGATTCTACCAAAATTTTTCTCACTCCATTTGGATCTACCAATTTGGAGATACAAAAATCACAAACTGCATTCAAAAACTGAATAAATGAGCTGGCTTCACTGGCTTGAATCACTGACGCTTGGGACCCACCGGTCAGGGGACCCCACATGTAAGTGGCACTAAAATAGAGCACGACAGCTGTAACGGTGTGGGAATGGCGTAGCTCGCTGGCGGCTACTTTTCCAGCGAGACCAAGGGCACTAGCGTGTTCCTAGCGACGATGCGCACCTACCTATATCCTTTCCCCAACCGCTACCACGCTCTAGCTATGACGGCATCGGCAATGGTGGTCGGCGGCGAGGTCGCTGCGGCATTCCGGCAACGGTGAGCCTCCATTGCCCCACCCAAGCTCGATATGAGTTACATGGTCACATGGTGAAGCTATCCGAGGAGAAAAATGGGAATGGGGAAGCCTCAAGTGCTACGGCCACGGTGAGCTCGATCTCCGGTGAGGTCAAGTCATGGCGGCGGCGGATTCGGCGAATGAGCCATCAACTCAGTTTGATAGGCTCTACTAGAGGGTGGACGAGGTAGAGGAGATGGTGGGGAAGCAGTGAGCGAGATGGAGCGAGGCGAGACACGGTGGCGAGCGCGCTGGAGCTCGATGGAGCTCACGGCGGCAATGGTGTTACGGCGCGGGGAAGAAGAAATACGGTCGCTACCTTGATTCTCAGGCTCAAAGGCGAGGTGTACGAGCTACAGAGGACGATGGCGAAGTTGTGGGCTAGTTGGAGTGAGCAATGACGCAGTGGCGAAGGAGATGGCGACAGCAATGCTCTCGGCGGTAATGGCAGACGACGCTGCGCTCGGCTTCCACGTGAACTGACGAGGCGAGGCGCGCACGGCGAAGCAAATAAGCGAGCTGATGGGCGCGTGGTGTCTTCATGGCAGCAATGGCCTGATGAGCTAGGGCAACGCCGGCGTGCGGCATCCACTTGGCGTATGTGGCCAGACGGCGGTCGGCCATGACTTGAATTGCCGAAACACTGTAGCTCCATTTCAGTCGAAACCTCAACGCCTGACAGCGCGATTTGGAGCCGATGGATCCCCGAATCCTTTGGTCATTAGCGCAAACCTCCTAAACGAAAGTTGAAGTACTATGTACCAGCTACAAAACTCCTTTAGAGATCAAAGCCTAATTCGCAATGGATAGAGAGTAAAATCAAGCCAAAGTCGAGCCTGCAAAACTAGAAATCAGCCCTTGGACTTAGAAAATTTCTAAGTGTAGAATTCAACCCCAAATCTGACTTGTGGGCCATGTTTAAGAATGTTCCACACATTTTCATGAGTTGGTCCTAAAATAACTTTTGTTCCTTATATAATTTGCTACAACTTTGCTTTAGGTTGCTCAGACATGCAAACAATCTAAGTTGGACTTTTTAAACAGTCAAAGATAAGAGCTCTAGGGTCAACACAAGTCAAGATATTACTTGGAAGTGTAATTTAGTCAATATGATCAACATGAACATTGTTGCTAATGACATTCTAAGTGTAGCTAAATTGTTTAAGGGGACATTTGACACACATTTGCATAGACCACACATGAGCACACACAATTGCTAGCATAAAACCAAGCAGTTCAAATAGAAACACACATGAAATGATAACATTCATAATGGTATGATGCTTATGAATGGGATGATGATGCTCAAGCTCATGTGATGCAAGTGTTTTAGTGCAACCATAACACTAGGGTGTTACAGCCCCCCCTTATAAAAATCTTGCCCCGAGATTTGAAAACATACCATTTTGAATAAAAGGTAGGGTATACATCCTTCAAATAATCTTCCCATTCCCACGTTGCATCGCTCTCACTACCCTGGTTACTCCACATAACCTTGTAGAACTTAACCACATGGTTTCGGGTTACTCTTTCTCTCGTGTCAATAACCCACACTGGTCTTTCTTCATAGGATAGATCTGATTTCAACTTGACATCTCTAAGTGAAACTCTTTCTTCGGGAACACAGAGACATTTCTTCAATTGAGATACATGAAAAACATTGAAGATAGCTCTCATATCGTAAGGTAACTCTATCTTGTAAGCTACATTCCCACTCTTCTCTATGATCAGATATGGACCTACATACCTAGGTGCAAGCTTTCTCTTTACTCTGAATCGCTGCACACCCTTCATCGGTGATACCTTCAGATAAACGTGATCACCCACTTCAAACTCAATGGGCTTTCTTCTTTTATCCGCATAGCTTTTCTGCCTTGCTTGAGCTGCTTTCATATGTTTTTGGATAGTACGGACTTGTTGTTCAGCCTCTTCGACAAAATCAATGCCGTAGTATCTCCTTTCTCCAGATTCAACCCAGTTCAAAGGAGTTCTACACTTGCGACCATACAACGCTTCGAACGGGGCCATCTTGATACTTTCTTGATAACTATTATTATAGGAAAATTCAGCCAAGGGTAACCACTTATCCCATGAACCTTTGGATGATATAATGCAAGCTCTTAACATGTCTTCCAATATTTGATTCACTCGCTCTGTCTGTCCGGAGGTTTGTGGATGATAAGCAGAACTTCTAACTAAGTTGGTCCCTATCATCTTATGCAGTTGTTCCCAAAAACGAGCGGTGAACTGAGGCCCTCTATCGGATACAATGGTTCTAGGAACACCATGGAGACGTACTATCTGGTTAAAATATAGCTCAGCATAGTCACTTGGTCGATAGTCAACTCTAACTGGTATGAAATGAGCAGACTTTGTTAAATGATCCACTATTACCCATATGGAATTAAAATTCTTTTGGGTAGGGGGAAGTCCAACAATGAAATCCATACTAATCTCTTCCCACTTCCATCCTAGTATAGACAATGGTTGGAGAAGTCCAGCAGGCTTCATGTGAATTGCTTTAACTGTACAACAATTGTCGCACCTTGCAACATAAGCTGCGATTTCTTTCTTCATCTTGGTCCACCAAAAGCGAGATTTCAAATCTTGATACATTTTGCTACTTCCCGGGTGGATAGATAACTTGGATGAGTGAGCTTCTTCTAAGATTTGGTTTCTAAGCTCTTTGTCCTTCGGTACTACAAGTCTGTCCTTAAACCATAGAACACCCTTCTCATCAATACGAAAGTGTTTTGTCTCTTGTTCCTTCATCTTTCTTTTGATGTGGAACACACCCACATTGGTTTTCTGAAGCTCGATGATTTTACTTTCTAGAGAGCAACTAAGGATAATACTGTGCAACACAGCAGGATGTAATAGATACGCCAAATGATAATCTGCTTCCAAGAGAGAATTACAGTGAGATTTCCTACTCAAAGCATCAGCAACCACATTTGCTTTACCTGGATGATAATGAACTTCTAAGTTATAATCTTTAATCAACTCTAGCCATCATCTCTGTCTCATGTTCAATTCTGGTTGAGTGAAGATATACTTGAGACTTTTATGATTGGTATAAATATGGCACACGTTACCGAGTAGGTAATGCCTCCAAATCTTCAAAGCATGAACAACCGTAGCTAACTCAAGATCATGAGTTGGATAATTAGCTTTGTGCTTCCTTAGCTGATGTGAGGCATAGGCGATAACTTGGCCTTCCTGCATAAGGACACATCCTAAACCGGTACCTGATGCATCACAAAACACATCAAAAGGTTTCTCGATATCAGGTTGTGCCAACATAGGAGCTGATGTCAACAAGGTCCTTAAAGTGCAAAAAGTAGTCTCACACTCCGTAGTCCAAACAAACTTCACATCTTTTTGAAGCAACCTGGTCATGGGCTTGGCTACCTTAGAGAAATCTAGGATGAATCGACAATAATATCCAGCCAAACCAAGGAAACTTCTGACCTCATGCACTGAAGTTGGTGCTTTCCAATTCATGACTTCTTGCACCTTAGATGGATCAACCGAAATCCCTTCATCGGACAACACATGACTCAAGAAAGGTACTTTCTTAAGCCAAAACTCACATTTACTGAACTTGGCATAAAGCTTATGCTCTCGTAGCCTAGATAAAACAACTCTCAGATGCTCGGCATGTTCTTCAGCATTTACAGAAAAGATCAAGATGTCATCAATGAAGACAACTACAAATTTGTCCAGTTCCTCCATGAACACAGAATTCATCAGATATACGAAGTATGTAGGAGCATTGGTCAGGCCGAAAGACATAACCAGATACTCATACAACCCGTATCTGGTGGAGAAAGCGGTCTTAGGCACATCCTCCGGTCTAATCTTTATCTGATGATAACCAGATCTCAAATAAATTTTAGAGAATACCTTTGCCTTAGACAACTGATCAAACAAAATATCAATGCAGGGCAATGGGTACTTGTTCTTGATTGTCACCGCATTGAGTGGACGATAATCCACACACATGCACAATGACTTGTCCTTCTTCTTCACAAATATAGCAGGACAACTCCAGGGAGAGGCACTAGGTCGGATAAGACCTTTCTCTAACAGATCTTGTAACTAAACTTTAAGCTCTGCTAACTCATTGGGCGGCATCCTATAAGGCCTTCTAGAAATAGGTGTAGTGCCCGGCTCTAACTCGATCTTGAATTCAATATCTCGATCCGGCGGTAAACCAGGTAGATCATTAGGAAATACATCTAGAAATTCACACACTACTGGGATGTCCTCAATTCTCAGGGTTGGGATAGCATTAGCAGTGTTGTGGAGTTCTAGCTCTTTAGGAAGTGGCACAAGGAAGGCTTCCTTGCTGATAGGATCCCTCAACATAACGACCCTAGTGGAAGTATCAATGAGCACTCCATGACCGCTCATCCACTTCATTCCTAAGATTACATCTATTCCTAATCCTGGCAGAACTACCACATCGGCCATAAACACTCGTCCCTCAATTTTGATACTTACCCCCAGCACTATTTGATTGGTCGAAATATTACTTCCAGCTGCACTAATGCAATAACTACCCGTGGATACTGTAATTACCTTCTGATTGTATTTTGATGCAAAAGCTAGACTCATAAATGAATGCAAAGCACCAGAATCAAATAGTACCACTGCCGGATGATGATTCACAAGAAACTTACCCGCGGTGACCACCTCTCCTGAGGGTATCTCGATCACATTGGTGTAGTTAACATGTCCTTAACGAGCACCAGAATTCCCTTGCTTCTGATTGTTCCTCTGAGGATACGGACAATTCTTGGACCAATGACCTGTCCTGCCACAATTCTAGTAGGGCCTATTAGCTGGCGGAATAAAAGAATTTCCTGGTCCTATGGTGCCCTTTGGAAGAGGTACAGTAAATGCCTTCTTGAAACCAGTCTTTGCCTGATTCTTCTTTTGTGGCAGCCGATACCTAACGGCTGCAGTCAATGAGCGAAACTGAGTCTTCGCTACTAGAGCTTTAGCCTGCGAGACACCTGCCTCAAAGGCCCTCTTGCGATTTTTGGAAGCGGCATAGACATTATCGTTATTCTCTTGAGTAAGAGCATTGCTTATGAACTCATTGAAAGTGACACTCTTGTTGTTCCCCATGGACTTCATCAGTTTGGGACTAAGCCCTCTCTTAAAGCTAGCGATTTTCTTTGCTTCTGAATCAACGAATTCTAGAGCATACCTTGCCAGATGATTGAAGGCATGAAGATATTTAGTGAGTGTCTTGGTGCCCTGCACCAACTTCATAAACTCATTGTGCTTTATGGCCATCAACCCGGGAGTAATATAATGACTCTTGAAAGCCTCCTAGAACCAATTCCAAGTGATCTAGGCATTTTCTGGTAGGGTGGACCGATAATGTCGCCACCATATACCTACCAGTCCTTGTAACTGATGCGAAGCATACTCCACCTTCATCTACTCTGTCACCCCGAGCAAACCGAACTTGTGCTCAAGCGTGTTTAGCCACTCTTCTGCTTGGAGCGGCTCTTCAGCTTCCTTAAAGATGGGCGGCTTGGTATCTTGGAATTCCTTGAAATCACTAAACTGGTTGGGCTCTGGTCCCTATCGTTGGTTGTGGCCCTATGCTTGATGCTGAGCCAGGGTACGCATAGCATCACCCAACACACGCTGACCTTCCACGAGCATGGCCAACAGATCAGACGGTGTGGGCGATGGTGGCGGTGGAAAATCATCATCACCACTACCCCCAGCACGGCCTGAACGTAGATTGCACAACATCTGTAGAAACGCATTTGTGAGTAATGATGGACGATGTCAGATACATTGCAGATGAATTGTAGAATTATGCCAAACTGAACTTATTGAAAACATTAATTTCATACAATAAATAGAGGCACAATAATTCATCCTCATAACATCTCCATAACTTCACTCCGCACATTCATGCGATGCATACGCTCACATGCCAAATTTTTGGTCAACTTCAAAGCTGGACTTCGGTTTAAAGCTCACATCCAAATGGAGCCAACATGCAAGTTTCAGAGATTACATCTAAGTATAACGAGGCGTCTCCGTGTATCCTACTGAATATAGTACCATCCACAACAGGGTTGGGGTGCCAAACACATGAAGGAATGTGCTGCTCCAGGGCGGTAGTGCTAGTGCGGCCATCAGTAGTAGCATTGCAACTTGGGCGTGAGAAGATTACCATATAGGATGAGAAAAGTATAACGGAATACTTAAAGATAAGGGAGGGAGTGATGCAAAAATGTAATGGCATGAGTAACATGATGCATGCACGTTCCGTACGTCCTCATGAATCTTAAGAAAATTTAACATTCTAGAGACATAGACGGTGGCATACATACGTTCTCTCATATACGTATCTAGTCGAGCTACACGTTGCGTTGTTAGTGTACCTGTAGAAAATTTCATTGCAGCCTATCCCAACAAAAGAAATAAGTACACAATGAAAACAGTAAACTAAGATACTCTCCATATATACATCCCCGGATATATATACTTCGGTATCCAAAGCTACCCGATTGATACACCCACAATTAAGTACCTTCACATGTACATGTGTGCAACATGTAAGAATTCCGATAACCATAACTAACTCTCCCCTAGAACGACAGTTGGATGGTCATGCTCTCACAACTCACTTTACCTAGGCGTAGAGGCAATTGATCCATACATTACCACCCAAGCGGATGGCATCCATACAATAGCACGCCGTATGGACGATGAAATAAAATGAAAGCAATTACCCCCCAAAAGTTATTACTTAAATAAGCCACCTGAAAGTCCTTATTTGGGCATACAGGACATGACAACTGGCATACTTAGCTAAAATTCTAGATTTGAACACCTATATATAGATAGATAGAAGATGTCAAAACTGATTTTTGCAAACAAAAGCTTTGGTTTTAAATACACATATGACATGTTTAACGTTGAATCTAGCTCTGATGCCAGCTATAATAAAACCGACCAATTTATAAGAGCACAAGTACGAAAGCAATCACCGGAGTGATCAAACCGCCATACTTGAACCCATATAAACCCGGTAGTCAACTGAAACCACGAAGGATTTCAAACCAACTTGCATTACAACCAAGATCATAGTAATTCAACATAACAAGCCACATGTTACATCCATTTCACAAGTAGTTCATAAGTACCTCATACATCAGAGTACACATAGTTATTACAAAATGAGTTCACAAATAGCGGAAGCAAAGTAGTTTGACACCATCACACACACTTAGTTCAAATACGTGCCAGCACCATAGTCATATCCAGCAAAAGTAGTAAGATAAGATAACATAGATGATCATGCCCATGATCTAGTCTTCATCTCCCGTAGGGTGGAGACAATACTTGCAGTAGCCGTTATAGAGTACGTCATCTGCAACAAGGGGGAATAAACCCTGAGTACAAGAAGGTACTCAGCTAGACTTACCCGTTGAAAACCAGAAATAAATGACACCAAGGAGTATGCAAGGCTTTATCAGTGGATCTTGCTTGACAACCGTTTTGCATAAAATCTTTAGTGATAAGAGAGCATAATTTGATTTATGAGTAAGCAGCAAGTTAACAATATTAACCTATCCACTAGATTAGCACCTGTACTAGAGCAAGCAATTGATTAACTCCAAACATTAGTAACCATATCTGGTATAATGTTGTATCATTATCATTATCGATTTAACCATCAAGTTCAATTAAGTGCATCTACGTTGCCACTGCTCAGTCAAGTTCTCACTATCCGGGAGAGACAGCGATTCAAATCGATTCCTATCCAGTTGGAGGGGTATTCCTAACACAAACCCAGGCATACCGCGCGAAGGCAGCCTTAGGTCACCTTTGGTACATCTCAGGAATCGCGGCTCCGAGCAGCACCACACCCTTAGGGAGTCCACTCTGCCAGGTGGTCAATCTCACCTCGGACTTATGCCAATAGCTCCCCGCACATCCTTACTACCGCCAGGGTGCACACTTTCACTTCTCGGTCTTCCGGCCTGAGTTGAGCTACTCGGCTTCACGGTCGGAACGAGTTATCCGGCCAACTAAGTGATAGGCATGCGTTCAACATGACATGAGGACGTACAACAAATCGGTCCTTAACCGACACAGATAGGGATAGATCCACACCCAAGACCTCCTTGCCTTGTTTCTTCTCTATTGACATCCCGCCCGGTCACAATTCATTATTAACACATGGTTATTCTCCACGATAGCAAATATAGCCAACCGTGACCAGACATTCTTCTAACATGCAGGTGACAAGAAATCACCTGACTCTTACCGGTCTAAGCATAGCTAAGCTTTGATTCGCTCCTAGACCTAAATAGGATTCAGGTATGTTTACTAGACAAGGAATAGGTATATATGCAACAAGTGTTTGCATCCAGTTCCTATCACTTAATGCATCAATAAATAAAGATACTCAAAGTAACCATTTTTAAAACATAGGAGACTTAGAATGCTCCGGGGCTTGCCTTTCAGAAAAGATGAAGGTTGGTGATCGGGGCACTCAAGAACTTCTTTGTTGACTCCTTCTTCGGGGGCCTGCACCTCTTGCTCCTGAGCTTGCTGCGGCTCCTCCGGAAGTACTAGCTCGAATTCTAGAAGTGTAACTCCCTCCGGAAAACCTATTGCATGCATATGCATAGTATAAGAATCATGCATACACAAGAGATAGAAGATGATGATGACATGTATAGACATGTATGAATGGACGCATGAAAGACATAATGATGCAAGATTAACATCTATTTTCCGGAGTAGGTGCATATCTCTTTTTAGAAAACAAGAACGACACACTCACCAAGTTCTAATAACCTAAGATAAAGTCGTTCATCTTTAGTAAGAGGTCTAGCACCTGCAACTAACAATTTATCTTAATTAGCCTAGCATCTAAATCATCATATCAACTCATATAAAGCAAATAAGTCAGTCACTGCACTCAACAGTTTTCAGGCTGCAGACAGCAACTACAAGTTTGAGCCATAACTGGAGTTCTACATATCCAAATACCATGATTTAAGACTTTCTGGAAAGCTTATAAAATTGTCTACAACTCTGTTATTGACCACTTTCCCAGCAAACCAATTTATCCTGGGGGACTTTATAAAGTTCCCAGAATTATCCAGAAAGACATAACGCAAGAAATAATTATTAACTTATATTGTTAACATATAAATGGACAAGACCAACTTTACTAACTCATCATACATGTTGAAAGAACACCAGAAAACATAGTGTCCATTCCTAAATAAATTATTCTCATGCCTTTAATAATTTATTTAGAGACTTAGGTTAAATAATAAACACATATCCAAAGTGTACATAAAATTCCACAAAAATTACAGTAGCTTATACATGTCTCCAATAGGCTACTACATAAATTTCACATCAATTGAACAAGTATCTCATCCTACATAAAAATGACAAGGCATAAAGGCTTAAAATGGCATAAATAGGAAACCTTAGTGAAATGTGTCAAGCAACAGATTTCATATTTTTCCTAGCATACTTAAGGTACTAGGATGCTACCCACCAGATTTCAGGGTCATAGGATTCCTAGATAATTTATAAAAATTCACACAAGTATCAACCAATGATAAAAGAAAAATCTATAACTCAAAAACCATACATGCAATGACTCTAAAATTTTTACCAGAGCTTCTACTAAACAAGAATAGCTTACCCACAAAATTTCATAATTTTTGGATCACAGAAACTCAAGATATAATTTAAACAAGTTTGCATACATTTAAAAACACATTTTAAGTTCCTATTTAATTCATCCAACATTTCTACAACATGTGCTCATGTCCTATTTTTCTTAATTACTAGACTTTACTGTGATTCTACCAAAATTTTCCTCACTCCATTTGGATCTACCAATTTGCAGATACAAAAATCACAAACTGCATTCAAAAACTGAATAAATGAGCTGGCTTCACTGGCTTGAATCACTGACGCTTGGGACCCACCGGTCAGGGGACCCCACATGTAAGTGGCACTAAAATAGAGCACGACGGCTGTAACGGCATGGGAATGGCGTAGCTCACTGGCGGCTACTTTTCCAGCGAGACCAAGGGCACTAGCGTGTTCCTAGCGACGATGCGCACCTACCTATATCCTTTCCCCAACCGCTACCACGCTCTAGCTATGACGGCATCGGCAATGGTGGTCGGCGGCGAGGTCGCTGTGGCATTCCGGCGACGGCGAGCCTCCATTGCCCCACCCAAGCTCGATACGAGTTACATGGTCACATGGTGAAGCTATCCGAGGAGAAAAATGGGAATGGGGAAGCCTCAAGTGCTACGGCCACGGTGAGCTCGATCTCCGGCGAGGTCAAGTCATGGCGGCGGCGGATTCGGCGAATGAGCCATCAACTCAATTTGATAGGCTCTACTAGAGGGTGGACGAGGTAGAGGAGATGGTGGGGAAGCAGTGAGCGAGATGGAGCGAGGCGAGACACGGTGGCGAGCGCGCTGGAGCTCGATGGAGCTCATGGCGGCAATGGTGTTACAGCGCGGGGAAGAAGAAATACGGTCGCTACCTTGATTCTCAGGCTCAAAGGTGAGGTGTACGAGCTACAGAGGACGATGGCGGAGTTGTGGGCTAGTTGGAGTGAGCAATGACGCAGTGGCGAAGGAGATGGCGACGGCAATGCTCTCGGCGGTAATGGCAGACGACGCTGCGCTCGTCTTCCACGTGAACTGACGAGGCGAGGCGCGCACGGCGAAGCAAATAAGCGAGCTGATGGGCACGTGGCGTCTTCATGGCAGCAATGGCCTGACGAGCTAGGGCAACACTGGCGTGCGGCATCCACTTGGCGTACGTGGCCAGACGGCGGTCGGCCATGACTTGAATTGCCGAAACACTGTAGCTCCGTTTCAGTCAAAACCTCAACGCCTGACAGCGCGATTTGGAGCCGATGGATCCCCGAATCCTTTGGTCATTAGCGCAAACCTGCTAAATGAAAGTTGAAGTACTATGTACCAGTTACAAAACTCCTTTAGAGATCAAAGCCTAATTCGCAATGGATAGAGAGTAAAATCAAGCCAAAGTCAAGCCTACAAAACTGGAAATCAGCCCTTGGACTTAGAAAATTTCTAAGTGTAGAATTCAACCCCAAATCTGACTTGTGGGCCATGTTTAAGAATGTTCCACACATTTTCATGAGTTGGTCCTAAAATAACTTTTGTTCCTTATATAATTTGCTACAACTTTGCTTTAGGTTGCTCAGACATGCAAACAATCTAAGTTGGACTTTTTAAACAGTCAAAGATAAGAGCTCTAGGGTCAACACAAGTCAAGATATTACTTGGAAGTGTAATTTAGGCAATATGATCAACATGAACATTGTTGCTAATGACATTCTAAGTGTAGCTAAATTGTTTAAGGGGACATTTGACACACATTTGCATAGACCACACATGAGCACACACAATTGCTAGCATAAAACCAAGCAGTTCAAATAGAAACACACATGAAATGATAACATTCATAATGGTATGATGCTTATGAATGGGATGATGATGCTCATGCTCATGTGATGCAAGTGTTTTAGTGCAACCATAACATTGGGGTGTTATAGTTTTGTTCCTCCTTATCATAGAGTTTTGTGCAAGAAATTGATGCATTTAGAACAAGGAGAGAAATCTATACCGGAATACTATGGTGAGCTCCAAAAGGGATTCATGTGTTGTAGTATTGTGGAGGGGAACGAAGATTCCATTTGTCATTTCTATTTGTGTTTGAGGTGCGAGATTCAGGATATTGTTGATTATAAAGAATTTAACACTGTCAACCAGTTGTTTTAGTTCGCTATGCTTGCATAAAAGGAATTGCTGGAGCATGAACAGCAGAGCAAGAGCAAGGTCAGCACCACATACATGCCATGCTCAGCACCATCTTCGAGGCTGACCAAGCCAACCACTTGTCGAGCACCTCCACCAGCGAGCAAGCGACTAGCAGCCTCTAGAGTTAATGCTACACCTAAGGCACTTCCCGCACGACCTTCAGATTCAGGTAAAAATTCTTTGCAGGTGCCTACCAAGAGTGCCTCATCCGTTGCATCGACGGGACACACTTCGGGCATTTAGTGCCACCTCTGCCATAGCATTGGCCATGTGTAGAAGGACTACCCAAGTCAGTGGGCATACATTGCTATAGAAGATGGTTACATCAGCACATCTAACATTGAAGATGAAGAAGATGAAGATACAGATGAGGAGGATAGTGAAGTCCTTGGTGATGAGGCCACGATGGCCTATAGGAGCATCATTGTATAGCAGGTGCTTAGCTCACAAGCACAGCAACCTGAGAAGCTACAACACCATAACTTGTTCTAGATTTTCTTCGTCATCAGCAACCGTCGAGCACATGTCATTATTGATGGAGGTAGCTGCAATAATTTAGTGAGTTCTGATTTGGTCAAAAAGCTTGGCTTGACCACACGCCCGCACCCACATCCATACCATATTCAGTGGCTAAATGATTCTGGAAAAGCAAAGGTTACACAAACTTGTAGAGTATCATTTTTCATTGGTTCTTATGCTGATTATACTGATTGTGATGTGGTACCTATGCAAGCATGTTCACTCTTATTGGGTCGCCCTTGGGAACATGGCAATGATGCTACACACCATGGTAGAAGTAACAAATACACTTTTGTGCATAAAGGAAAGAAAATTACCTTGGTACCTTTGACCCCTGCTCAAATTATACAAGCTGATAGAGAACGCGTTGCTAGTTTAAATGATGTTCAATCTAAAAATTAGCAAGTTGCTAATTCTATTCTCCCACCTAAAAAGGATAAGTCTACATCTACTTCTAAGGCCGAGGGGATTAAATTGAATGGTGGTGTTATGCTTGCAACAAAATGTGACTTTGCTGAAATTTCTGATGAGGATATTTGCTATGCTTTGGTATTCAAACAAGCTATGTTTTCACTAGATGATATTGTTAGTTCGGTGCCTCCTGCTGTCACTAACCATTTACAGGAGTATAAGGAAAATTTTCCAGCTAAGATACCCCCGGGGCTGCCACCTAGTTCAGGTTAAGAGTTGATTATTATTACTTATGCTTTTCTACAAAAAGAAAGTGTCAACCAGATCCACTAAATTAAGCTATGCATAATCCTTGGTGTCATTTGTTTTGGTTTTCGATGGGTAAGTCTAGCTGAGTACATTCTCGTACCCAGGGTTTATTCCCTCTTGTTGTAGATGACCTTCTATATCAGGGATTATGTAAGTATTGTCTCCACCCGGCAGGTGATGAAGACTAGATCATGGGCATGATCTCTGTTTCTCTTATCTAAATGCTTTTGTGGGTTGTGATCTGCAAACCAGTATTTGTATTTGAACTCGGGTGTGTAAGTTAAACTATTTGCTTCCACGTACTTTACAAGACTTGTTTTGTAATAACGATGACTCTGTGATGATGTAATCTATTTGCAAACATCTATGAAATGTTGTAACGTACGATATGTTATATTGAATTACTGTGATCTTGGTTGTATGCAAGTTGGTTTGAAATCCTTCGAGATTTCAGTTGACTACCGGGTTTATATGGGCTCAAGTTCGAGAATTTGATCATTTCAGCGATTGTTTTTGTACTTATGCTCTTATAAATTGGTCAGTTCTGTGATAGCTGGCATCAGAGCTAGATTCAACATTAAACATGTCTTATGGCTATTTAAAACAAAAGCTTTTGTTGTGAAAACGGTTTTCCAACTTATAGTTATATATAAGTTTTCAAAAATCAAAATTTTTATTGTGTACTGGTGATCACATCCCTTGTAGCCCACTTAAGGACTTCTAGGTGGCTTATAGATAATTACTAACTTGGGGGAAAGTGATTGTTTCTATTTCATCATCCATGCGGTGTGATATTGCATGGGTGCCATTCGTTTGAATGGTAATGTATGGATCAATTGCCTTTACGCCAAGGTAAGCGTGAGTTGCGAGAGCATGACCGTCCAACTGTCGGTCTAGGGGAGAGCTAGTTGTGGTTACTGGAATATTTACATGTTGCATACATGTATATATGAAGGTACTTAATTGTGGGTACAATTGTCGGTAGTTTGGATACCGAAGTATATATATCTGGGGATGTATATATGGAGAGTGTCTTAGTTACTACTTATGTTGATTAGCATTATATCTTGTTGGGTTGGGCTACAATGAAGTTTTCTATAGGTACGCTAACAATGCACCGTGTAGATCGACTAGTTACTGCTAATTGAGAGAATGTATGTATGCCACCGTATATTCTGCTAAAGCTTAAATTTTCTTAGGTTTGTGAGGACGTACGAAATGAGCATGCATCATATTCACTCATGTCATTCATATTGCATTACTCCCTCCCTTATAATTGCTTATCCCAAGTATAAAGTGCAATCTCTCAATAAAATAATCCTCTCACGTGAATTGCACCCCTTTTTGATATAGATGGCCACGCCCGTGTTTCCTACTGGTAGCAGTACCTTTTTGGACTAGTTTGGTACTCCCACTTTGCTCTAGAGGGTGCTCAGTTCAGTTGGGTACCCGGAGGCACCTAGCTACACGTGGAGGTAGGTGGTACCATTGGGAGATGTACCATGGTACGTCGTGACCTTTATAGTGCCACAAAACCCCACAAGACCATTGTGGCATGGGTGGAGCATTAAGACTAATGGGCAAAGCCCATGGGAAGCCGCTCAGGTTGATGCCCTTGATGTGCTGATGGATATAGCACAGAGCTTCGGGGATGAGTTAGTGGGTGGACCAGCTTCATCCATTCCTTAAGTGTCTCCTACTGAGGCTGAGTGGACTCAGGACGTTGGCCAGGCCTTGGTTCGAGGCCATGGTGAACGTGTGCAGAGCGACAATGCTGGAATGAGTGCTATGATGGCAGTCTTAAAGCTTTGTCGAGTTAAGCAAAACACCCTTTCTAGTGCGCTAGATGAAGCTAGCAAGGCAATGGCAGCCCAGCACAAGTTTAGGTTGCGTGCCCGCAAGTATCGCCATAGGGCGGATGCATGTGGGAGAGCTCAGCAAGAAGTTGAGGAGATTCATGGTATTGCAAATTATCGTCTGCAATAGTGGGGTCAAACCGCACGCGAGAGAGATGAGCTTCATAACCAGCTGATGAACCTCACTATTGAGAGAGATGAGGCAGCACAAGAGTTGGATCGTGTGACCCGTCACAAAGATATAGCTTTAGAGTTAGCAGAAGAAAGACATCAGGGTTGGATGTTGGCTAACCACAACGCCTTTCAAAGGGAGCAAGCACTACAAGAATAGCTTGAAGAGCTTTAGGTTGAGCACCATCAACTGCACAACCATCTATTTCCTATTCCTCGCCCTATACCAAGGTATCCAAATGTGGGTGGACCTCAAGTGATTGAGGCCGATGATGAAGAAGAGGACGTGCAGATGGATGACAATGCAGCTGAGCTGACATATGAAGAAGAAGAGGAAGACCTAGAAGAAGTCCAAGGTGTCTCCGATGTGGACAGCGATCACTTTGATGAGTAGTAGTTAGCAAGTCTCACTAGTTTTAGCTTTTGCAGTCATTGATGTAATGGACTTAAGTGCGATGACTGATGTTGGATGTACCTTTTTAATTCGAATTTGGCATGTAATGTACTTTAATTCGCTTCCTTCGGGATGCGTATTGTAATGGTTAAGTTTAAAACTTATCATGTTGGAATGCACTGCGTATGGCGCTAGTAATCTAATTGAGGATGTGGGGATTGGAGAATGAATTATTGCCTCTGTTTATTGTATGAAGTTTTCATTCTCGTCAGTAAATTCAGTTTGGCACAATTACATTGTTCCTCTCCAATGTGCTAACATCATCAATAATTACTGATTGCGCATTATTGCAGATGCCTCGTACTCGTTCCACCGGTGTGGGTGATGATGATGATCTTCCACTGCCACCACCACCCACATCAACGGAATTGATGGCAATTCTTGTGGAAGGACAACGCACTATGGCTGAGGCTCTCCGTATAATTGCGAATCGTAATGGCCATGGTCCACGCCAAGGACCGAAACCAAATCAATACAGTGACTTCAAGGATTTCCTTGACACGAAACCCCCGATCTTCAAGGAGGCTGAGGAGCCCCTATAAGCTGACGAGTGGTTGAATACTCTTGAGCAGAAGTTCCGTCTGCTCCGCTTGACTAAGGTGCTGAAGACTGAGTATGCATCTCACCAACTGCATGGGCTAGCTGGCATTTGGTGGAGTCATCATTGGTTCGCTATGCCCGTTAATGCCCAAATCACTTAGGATCAGTTCAAGTCTGCTTTCAGGGGAAATTACATTCCTCCCAGTCTCATGGCGATCAAACATACAGAGTTCATGAAGCTAACCCAGGGGAACAAGAGCTTGAATGAATATCTATAGGCTTTCAACAACCTTGCAAGGTATGCTACCGAGTTTGTGGACACCAATGTCAAAAAGATTGCTAGTTTCAAGCGAGGACTTAGCCCCAAGTTGATGAAGACCATGGGAAATTGCAAGTGTGCTCTTTTTAATGAGTTTGTTAGTGATGCTTTATCACAAGAGAACAACAATGCTGTGTATGCTGCTTCAAAAAGTCGTAAGAGGGCCTATGAGGTGGGCGCCTCACAATCCAAGGCTCCAGTCACACAGAGGGCTCCAGTCCGCCCTCCAGCGTCAGCCACTAAGTTCCGCCCACCGCTGAAGAAGAATCCCACCAAGACTAGATTCCGCAAGGCGTTCACCATTGCTCTTCCCAAAGGCACTACCAGTCAAGGTAGTTCCAATGTGCTGCCAAGCAACATGCCATGCTGGAATTGCAACAAGACCGGTCACTAGGCAAGGAAGTGTCCTTACCCTAAGAAGAACAACTACCAAGGTGGCCGTCAGGGGCAGGTGAACCACACTAATATTACTGATATTTCTTCAAGAGAGGTAGTAACTGCTGGTAAGTTTCTAGTTGATCAACACCCCGCAGTTGTACTATTTGATTCGGGTGCTTCGCATTCTTTTATTAGTCCAGTATTTGCATCCAAGTTTGTGTAGAAAACATACACCGTTGAGGGTGAGGGTTATTGTATTAGGGCTGCTAATGGTACTA
Source organism: Miscanthus floridulus (assembly GCF_019320115.1). Classification (NCBI taxonomy): domain Eukaryota; kingdom Viridiplantae; phylum Streptophyta; class Magnoliopsida; order Poales; family Poaceae; genus Miscanthus; species Miscanthus floridulus. Next base: position 103,614,212 of record NC_089582.1, on the reverse strand, counting down.
TCCCAACCAAGCTGGTAGTTGGGGACATACAATTTGAGATAGAGGGGCGGAGTTATTGGGTTGATCTGGTAGTTTTGCCGGGGCTAGGTATGGATGTGATATTGGGAATGAACTAGATGAGTAGTCATGGAGTGCTTATTGATACATCGACTAGGGTAGTCATGCTCAGAGATCCTAGTAATCAGGAGGGTTTTCTAGTATAGTTACCTAGGGACATCAATCTTTCTTGCACAACTAATGCGGTGCAAGCAAAGTCTCTGGCAAATATCCCTGTCGTGTGTGACTTTCTGGATGTTTTTCCCGACGATTTGCCTAGATTGCCCCTGGATTGAGAAGTGGAGTTCAAGATAGAGTTACTTCCTAGTATAGCGCCCATTTCTAGAAGGCCGTATAGGATGCTTCCCAATGAACTAGCCAAACTTAAGACCCAGTTGAATGAGCTTCTAAAGAAAGGCCTTATCCGTCCTAGTTCATCTCCGTGGGGGTGCCCAGCTACCTTTGTGAAGAAGAAGGATCAGTCCCTACACATGTGTGTAGATTATAGACCTTTGAATGCAGTTACAATCAAGAATAAGTACCCTCTGTCCTGTATAGATATCTTATTTGATCAGTTGTCTAAAGCAAAAGTCTTTTCCAAGATTGATTTGAGATCTGGTTATCATCAAATCAAAATTCAGCCTGAGGATGTTCCAAAAACTGCATTCTCTACAAGATATGGTCTGTATGAGTACCTTGTTATGTCTTTTGGATTGACCAATGCCCCTACACATTTTATATATCTGATGAATTCGGTGTTTATGCCCGAGTTGGACAAATTTGTGGTGGTATTTATAGATGATATCTTGGTCTATTCTGAGAATGAAGAAGATCACGTTGAACATTTGCGAGTTGTTCTCACTAGATTGTGGGAACACCAGCTGTATGCAAAGTTTAGCAAATGTGAATTCTGGCTTCGTGAGGTACCTTTTCTTGGACATGTGTTGTCTGATGGTGGAATTATGGTTGATCCCACCAAAGTGCAAGAAGTGTTGAACTGGAAGGCTCCAATCTCGGTGCACGAGGTTTAGAGTTTTCTAGGGTTGGCTGGCTATTATCGTCGCTTCATCCCGGATTTCTCTAAAATAGCCAAGCCTATGACTTAGTTGCTGCAAAAAGACGTAAAGTTTGTCTGGACTCCCGAGTGTGATGCGGCTTTCCATACACTGTGAACTCTTCTAACTTTGGCTCCGGTTTTGGCACAACCGGATATCAAGAAACCTTTTGATGTGTTCTACGATGCATCAGGTATTGGGTTAGGAGGTGTTCTTATGCAAGAGGGTAGAGTCAATGCTTATACCTCTCGCCAACTTTGGAAGCATGAAGTGAATTATCCAACGTGTGACTTGGAACTCGCTGCAGTTGTTCATGCTTTGAAGGCCTAGAGACATTATTTACTTGGCAATGTGTGCAACATCTACACTGATCATAAAAGTCTCAAGTACATCTTCACTCAACCAAAGTTGAATATGCGTCAGAGAAGATGGCTCAAGTTGATCAAGGATTATAACCTCCAAGTGCACTATCACCCTGGCAAGGCAAATGTCATAGCAGATGCCTTAAGCAGGAATTCTCATTGCCACTCATTGATTGAGAGTGATGTTCATTTGTCAAAACTCCTTCATCCTATAGTCCTATACAACATCACTGTCAGTTGTACTCTATAGAGTCGAATTATTGAGCTACAGAAGACAGATCTAGGTGTGTTCCACATCAAGCGCAAGATGAAAGGGCAAGAAACCAAACATTTTTGAGTAGATGAGGATGGCGTGTTATGGTTTAAGGATAGGTTAGTAGTTCCGAAGGATAGAGAACTTAGAAATCAAATCATATCCGAAGCCCATTCCTTTAAATTATCTATTCATCCTGGTAGTAGCAAAATGTATCATGATTTGAAGCCTCGCTTTTGGTGGACCAAAATGAAGAAAGAGATAGCCGCTTATGTGGCTAGGTGTGACACCTATTGTCGGGTCAAGGCTGTGCACATGAAAGCTGGATTACTTGAGCCACTCTCTATTCCAGGTTGGAAATGGGAGGAGATAAGTATGGATTTTATTGTTGGACTCCCTACTACTCAGAGGAATTTTAACTCCATTTGGGTGATTGTAGACCGACTGACCAAGTCTGCACATTTCATTCATGTCCGCATAGATTTCTGTCCAACTGACTATGCTGAGTTGTACTTTAATCAGATAGTCCGACTTCATGGGATCCCTCGTACTATTGTCTCGGATAGAGAACCATAGTTCACTGCTCGCTTTTGGGAGCACTTACATGGATTATTAGGAACTAAGTTAGTAAGAAGTTCTGCCTATCATCCGCAAACCAATGGGCAAACTAAACGAGTGAATCAAATCTTAGAAGATATGTTGAGAGCATGTGTCATCTTGGCTAAGGGTTCATGGGAAAAATGGTTGCCCCTAGCTGAATTCTCGTACAATAATAGTTATCAAGAGAGTATCAAGATAGCATCATTTGAAGCTTTGTATGGCCAGAAGTGTAGAACCCCGTTGAATTGGGTAGAAGCCAGTGAAAGGAGATACTATGGGATTGATTTTGTTCAAGAAGCCAAAGAACAAGTCCGTACTATCCAAACCCATATGGCCGTAGCTCAAGCTAGGCAGAAAAGTTATGCTGATCGACATAGAAAACCTATTGAGTTTGAAGTTGGAGACTTCATTTATCTGAAAGTCTCACCCATGAAGAGTGTCCAACGCTTTGGTGTGAAGCGAAAGCTTGCGCCGAGATATGTTGGTCTGTTTGAAATCATTGGACAAAGTGGTAAGGTGGCATACAAGATTCAATTACCTCCTGAGATGAGTGCTATCTTCAATGTCTTTCATGTATCCCAATTGAAGAAATGTCTTCGCATCCCTAAAGAGAGAGTTCCATTGGGGGATATCGAGTTAAAATCAGATTTGACCTTTGAAGAAAAGCCGGTCTGAGTGATTGACACTCGTGAGTGAGTGACTCAGAGTCGGGTGGTCAAGTTTTACAAAGTCATGTGGAGTAATCAGGGTAGTGAACGCGATGCAACGTGGGAAAGAGAAGATTATTTGAGGGATGGTTATAAGGAATTCTATCAACAATGGTATGCTTTTCAAATCTCAGGACAAGATTTTTATAAGGGGGGAGGGCTGTAACACCCCAGGTGTTTGGCTTCCACATTTGCACTTGCATTTCATGAACATGAGCATCATTCATCCATTCATAAGCTTATATCACATGAAACATGATATCGAAACATTGCAACATGTTGCATATTTCATGTGTGTTGTTTCTTTTATGAAATGAATAGTGTGCAACACTTAAGTGCAACATGTGCAACTCACTTTAGTGAAACAAAGTTAGTTAGTACCATGCAACAAGATCATGAAACATGTGAAACATGACTATGAAACAAATGTAACATTTCATTGGTTTTTCATTGTTTCAGTACATACAATGCTTGATTCTTGTGTGACCAATGTGTGGTGTGGCTAATAATTCTATTAAACAACTTAGTGACACTTAGAATGTCATTTGGAACATTGTTCATGTTGATCATGTTGCCTAATTATGATTTCAAATAGTGGTTTGACTTGCTTTGACCCCTGAACTCTTTTGTTTGACTGTTTCAAAAGTGTAGCTTAGAATGTTTGCATGTCTGAGCAACCTAAAGCAAAGTTGTAGAAAATTTTATAAGGAACAAACTTTGTTTAGAAGCCAAGTCATGAAAATGTACACAGCTTGTTAAAAAAGGACCCACAAGTCAGTATTGAAGGCTGATTCAACACTTGAAAATTTTCTAAGTGTTAGAACTGAGTTTCAGTTCATGAACTCAAATTTGGCTTGATATAACTCATGATCCGTCAAGAATTAGCTGATGATGTCTAAAGCATTGTTGTAGCCCTATCATAGCTTTACAACTTTCATGTATATAGTTTTCACTGATTTGTCATGGTTTATGAGATCAAGCACCGTCAATTCTCGCTGTCAGGCATCGAAGGGACTCTAAATGGCGAGCTACAGTGCCTGCCCGTTTTCAGAAAACAACCGACGCGTGGGTGACACTTGTCGCTGGCCGTCTGACCATGCAGCCATGCACTGCGGCTATCCTGGCATCACAGGCCATGACTTGAACCTCCCACGTGCTTGCCCGATCGGTTCACAGTCCATTTTTTCACTTCCTTCGCCTCCACCGCGAGCATCAACAGAGCAGCGCCGGCTCCGCCGTCGCCTAGCTTGCTCGCCGCCGCAAAAACGCAAACCATAGCTCGTCAACAGCTCCATCGTGTCCTCCTCTACCTCTTCCACCTCTTAGCTGAGCCAATTGAGTCTTGGTAAGGGCACATTGGCCACTTCCGCCACCACCGCCATGAGCGTGACCTCGCCGGAGTTCGAGGCCGCCGTGCTCGGGGTAGCTAGGAGCCATCTCGTCCTCCTTTCTTGCTTCCTTAAGTTTCCCCATGTGCCCTAGGAGCTCATACCGAGCTTAGCCGCACCCTACATGGTAGGATGCTACTGGAGCGTCGCCGGACTCCTCCGTCGTCCGCCATTGCACGTCACCGTCGGTGTTCGAGTTCGGTAGAGATGGTGGTGAGGGTACAGATGGGTGCGCATCGTTGTGGGGAGCACGCCGGTGCCTTCGGTTTCGCCGGAGGAGCCACCATCAGTGAGCTTCGCCGTTGTCGTGCCGTCGCGTGCCGTCTCCCCTGTTCTGTGTCGCTGACCAGCGGGCCCGGCTGACATGTGGGTCCCACGCGTCAGTGACAGTTTTGTTGTAGGATAGTTCAAATTTATAGATTTCTATGCTGTTTTGTGAATTTTGTAACTCCAAATGTGTAGATCCAAATGGTGTGATTAAAATTTTGTTAGACTCACAGTGAAGTCTAGTATTTAAGAAAAATATGACATGAGCACATGATGTAGAAATTTTGGATGAATTAAATGGGAACTTGAAATGTGTTTTTAAATGCATGCAAACTTGTTTAAATTATATCTTGAGTTTCTGTGGTCCAAAAATTATGAAATTTTGTGGGTAAGCTATTATTGCTTAGTAGAAGCTCTGGTAAAAATTTGAGAGTCATTTCATGTATGGTTTTTGAGTTATAGATTTTCCTTTTATCATTGATTGATACTTGTGTAAATTTTTGTAAATTATCTAGGAATCCTATGACCATGGAACTTTGTGGGGGGTATCCTAGTACCTTATGGATGTTAGTAAAAATATGAAATCTGTTGCTTGGCACTTTTCACTAAGGTTTCCTAATTATGTCATTTTAAGCCATTATGTCTTATCATTTTTGTGTAGGCTGTTATACTTGCTCAAATGGTGTGAAATTTTTATAGTGGTCTACTTAGAGCATATAGTATCTACTGTAATTTTTGTAGATTTAATGGTGTAGTTTTCATATATGTTTACCATTTCCTCTAATTAATTAAATAAATTAAGAAAGGTATTAAAAGAAATGTTTTGGTGATAAACACCCTACTTTCTGGTGTTCTTGTGATATGTGTAATAAGTGAGTAGAGTTAGTTTTGTCCAATTATGTATTTACATCATAAGTTAATAATTATTTCGTTGCATTATGTCCCTCTGGACAGATCTGGGGACTTTATAAAGTTTCCCATGATATTTTAGTTTACTGTGAATATGATGAATACAAAAGTTGTAGATAATTTATGTATCTAGCTCCTGTCAAAATTTGATGGCATTTGGCCTAGTAGTTTAGGAACTACAGCTATTTAAAGTTAGGTTCTAGTTTTGCCTACTCTCTATCTTGTGAAGACAGAGTTCTGTTGATTAAGGAATTCGACCTGGTAAAGGTTGGAATCATGCTTAGAGGTCTAAAAATGAATTGTAGACAATTTCATAATATTTCCAAATTGTCTTGTTGCATGTCATTTGGATTTATAAATCTCTAGTTATGGCTAGTTTACTGTACTGCTATATAGTCTCCATTTTGCTGAAATACAAATGCTTGAGTGTATGCTTCGTGCCACGCCCTCGTTGATTGTTTAAGGGCTAGCCTAACTTGAGAACATGATTAGGTGCAGGTGCTAGGTCATTAACTGAAGATGAGCAATTATACATTAGGTTGTATAAACTTGGTAAGTAAAGTGATTTGAATAGAGCTTAAGTCGAATATGCAGACTACAGTGAACATGTGCATTCCCTGAGCATCCCTGACTTCGTTCATGTGCATCCATGATATTTATCTTGCGCATTCATGCAATAGGTGTGCCGGAGGGAGTGACATTGCTGGAGTTCGAGGGAGCCAACCAGGAGGAGGAGCCCGAGGTGCAGGAAGCCGATGAAGCAGCCGCCGCGGAGGAGTTGCCCGAGTGCCCTGACCACCAGCCTTCCTTTTTCCTGAAAGGCAAGCCCCGGAGCATATTAAGCCTCCCAAGTTTTACAAATACATTGAGTACCTTTTATTCGTTTATGATGCATTAAGTATAGGAATTGGTTGGAACCAATTGTTGCATTATATATCCATCCTTGTCCAGATATCGCACTAGAATCCTATTTAAGTTCAGGAATGGGTTAAATGCTTAGCCATGCTTAGTGCGGTAGAAGTCAGGTGATTTCCTGTCACCTGCGAGCTTTAGAATGAGGTGGATCACGGTTGGCTATATTTGCTATCATGGAAAAGAACCATATGAATAATGAATTAAGACCGAGCGGAGTCTTGTGTAGGTTTGAACATAGTGACTCCGTCTGCGTCGTTTAAGGACCGATACACTATACGTCCTCATGCCATGTTGAACGCAGCCTAACACTTAGCTGGCCAGATAAGTCATTCTGACCGCAAAGCCGAGTAGCTCAACTCAGGCCGGGATCCATGGGGGTTGGATGCATTTTAGAGGTAGTAAGGATGTGCGGAGAACCATTGGCATAAGTCCAAGGGGAGTCAGGTGCTTAAAATCCTACACTTCCTGGCAGAGTGGTTCTCTAAGAATACAGGGCGGCCTGGACCCGCGTCTTTTCTTTTATTTTTCTCCTGAGTTGTACCAAAGGTGACTTGTTTGCGACCCTGATGGGGGAAGCAGGGTTTGTGTTAGGAATAACCCTCTAGCTGGATAGGAATCAATTCGAATCGCCGTCTATCCCGGATAGTGAGAACTTGACTGAGCAGCGGCAACGTAGATTCAATTAATTTAACGATATGGTTAAATGGATAATGATGATAAGGTTGCCACAATGTATACCTGATATGGTTATTAATGTTTGCACCCTAATAAAATGATTGCTTAGTACAGGTGCTAATATAGATGATAGGTTAATGGCTAAAAGTTACTGCTAGTTCAGGTTAAGAGTTGATCATTATTACTTATGCTTTTCTGCAAAAAGAAAGTGTCAGCCAGATCCACTAAATTAAGCTATGCATAATCCTTGGTGTCATTTGTTTTGGTTTTCAATGGGTAAGTCTAGCTGAGTATATTCTTATACCCAGGGTTTATTCCCTCTTGTTGCAGATGACCTTCTATATCAGGGATTCTGTAAGTATTGTCTCCACTTGGCGGGTGATGAAGACTAGATCATGGGCATGATCTCTATTTCTCTTATCTAAATGCTTTTGCGGGTTGTGATCAGCGAACCAGTATTTGTATCTGAACTCGGGTGTGTAAGTTAAACTATTTGCTTCCACGTACTTTACAAGACTTGTTTTGTAATAACGATGACTTTGTGATGATGTAATCTATTTGCAAACATCTGTGAAATGTTGTAACATATGATATGTTATGTTGAATTACTGTGATCTTGGTTGTATGCAAGTTGGTTTGAAATCCTTCGAGATTTCAGTTGACTACCGGGTTTATATGGGCTCAAGTTCGAGAATTTGATCGTTTCGGCAATTGTTTTTGTACTTGTGCTCTTATAAATTGGTCGGTTCTATGACACTTCCGACAAGCAAGATTATGACGACGTCTTTGCCATAACACGACAGGTATGGGTGGTGTCCACCACCATCAAGGTAATAATCATCGTGTGCCCAATGATCCTTATGCTAAGATTAAGTTCATAATACCATCTTTGTTGGGTCATTATGATGTTGAGGGATATCTTGATTGGGAGATGATAGTAGAACAAAAGTTTAGTGCCCACCTGGTGCCTGAGCATCATAGAGTTCGACAAGCTACTAGTGAGTTTAAGGACTTTGCCATTATTTGGTGGAATGGGCTAGCTACACAGGGTGCGTGATCATTTTGTTCCTCCTTATCATAGAGACTTGTGTAAGAAATTGATGCGTTTAGAACAAGGAGAGAAATCTATACCAGAATACTATGGTGAGCTCCAAAAGGGATTCATGTGTTATAGTATTGTGGAGGGGAACGAAGATTCCATTTGTCATTTCTATTTGGGTTTGAGGTGCGAGATTCAGGACATTGTTGATTATAAAGAATTTAACACTATCAACCAGTTGTTTTAGTTCGCTATGCTTGCATAAAAGGAATTGCCGGGGCATGAACAGCAGAGCAAGAGCAAGGTCAGCACCACATACATGCCACGCTCAGCACCATCTTTGAGGCTGACCAAGCCAACCACTTGTCAAGCACCTCCACCAGCGAGCAAGCGACCAGCAGCCTCTGGAGTTACTGCTACACCTAAGGCACCTCCCACACGACCTTCAGATTCAGGTAAAAATTCTTTGCAGGTGCCTACCAAGAGTGCCTCATCCGTTGCATCGATGGGACACACTTCGGGCATTTAGTGCCACCGCTGCCATAGCATTGGCCATGTGTAGAAGGACTACCCAAGTTAGTGGGCATACATTGCTATAGAAGGTGGTTACATCAGCACCTCTAACATTGAAGATAAAGAAGACGAAGATACAGATGAGGAGGACATTCCCACCCGGTCACAATTCATTATTAACACATGGTTATTCTCCATGATAGCAAATATAGCCAACCATGACCAGACATTCTCCTAACATGCAGGTGACAGGAAATCACCTGACTCTTACCGGTCTAAGCATGGCTAAGCTTTGATTCGCTCCTAGACCTAAATAGGATTTAGATATGTTTACTGGACAAGGAATAGGTATATATGCAACAAGTGTTTGCATCCAGTTCCTATCACTTAATGCATCAATAAATAAAGATACTCAAAGTAACCATTTTTAAAACATAGGAGACTTAGAATGCTCCGGGGCTTGCCTTTTAGAAAAGATGAAGGTTGGTGATCGGGGCACTCAAGAACTTCTTCGTTGACTCCTTCTTCGGGGGCCTGCACCTCCTGCTCCTGAGCTTGCTGCGGCTCCTCCGGAAGTACTGGCTTGAATTCCAGAAGCGTAACTCCCTCCGGAACACCTATTGCATGCATATGCATAGTATAAGAATCATGCATGCACAAGAGATGGAAGATGATGATGACATGCATAGACATGTATGAATGGACGCATGAAAGACATAATGATGCAAGATTATCATCTATTTTCCCGAGTAGGTGCATATCTCTTTTTAGAAAACAAGAACGGCACACTCACCATGTTCTAATAACCTAAGATAAAGTCGTTCATCTTTAGTAAAAGGTCTAGCACCTGCAACTAACAATTTATCTTAACTAGCCTAGCATCTAAATCATCACATCAACTCATATAAAGCGAACAAGTCTGTCACTGCACTCAACAGTTTTCAGGCTGCAAACAGCAGCTACAAGTTTGAGCCATAACTAGAGTTCTACATATCCAAATACCATGATTTAAGACTTTCTGGAAAGCTTATAAAATTGTCTACAACTTTGTTATTGACCACTTTCCCAGCAAACCAATTTATCCTGGGGGACTTTATAAAGTTCCCAGAATTATCCAGAAAGACACAACGCAAGAAATAATTATTAACTTATATTGTAAACATACAAATGGACAAGACTAAATTTACTAACTCATCATACATGTTGATAGAACACCAGAAAATATAGTGTCCATTCCTAAATAAATTATTCTCATGCCTTTAATAATTTATTTAGAGACTTAGGTTAAATAATAAACACATATCCAAAGTGTACATAAAATTCCATAAACATTACAGTAGCTTATACATGTCTCCATTAGGCTACTACATAAATTTCACATCAATTGAACAAGTATCTCATCCTACATAAAAATGACAAGGCATAAAGGCTTAAAATGGCATAAATAGGAAACCTTAGTGCAAAGTCTCAAGCAATAGATTTCATATTTTTCATAGCATACTTAAGGTACTAGGATGCTACCCACCAGATTTCAGGGTCATAGGATTCCTAGATAATTTATAAAAATTTACACAAGTATCAACCAATGATAAAAGAAAAATCTATAACTCAAAAACCATACATGCAACGACTCTCAAATTTTTACCAGAGCTTCTACTAAACAAGAGTAGCTTACCCACAAAATTTCATAATTTTTGGATCACAGAAACTCAAGATATAATTTAATCAAGTTTGCATGCATTTAAAAACACATTTTAAGTTCCTATTTAATTCATCCAAAATTTCTACAACATGTGCTCATGTCCTATTTTTCTTAATTACTAGACTTTACTGTGATTCTACCAAAATTTTCCTCACTCCATTTGGATCTACCAATTTGGAGATACAAAAATCACAAACTGCATTCAAAAACTGAATAAATGAGCTAGCTTCACTGGCTTGAATCACTGACGCTTGGGACCCACCGGTCAGGGGACCCCACATGTAAGTGGCACTAAAACAGAGCATGGCGGCTGTAACGGTGTGGGATTGGCGTAGCTCGCCGGCGACTACTTTTTCGGCGAGACCAAGGGCACTAGCGTGTTCCTAGCGACGATGCGCACCTACCTATATCCTTTCCCCAACCGCTACCACGCTCTAGCTATGACGGCATCGGCAATGGCAGTCGGGTCGCTGCGGCATTCTGGCGACGGCGAGCCTCCATTGCCCCACCCAAGCTTGATACGAGTTACACGGTCACATGGTGAAGCTATCCGAGGAGAAAAATGGGAATGGGGAAGCCTCAAGTGCTACGGCCACGGTGAGCTCGATCTCCAATGAGGTCAAGTCATGGCGGCAGCGGATTCGGCGAATGAGCCATCAACTCAGTTCGATAGGCTCTACTAGAGGGTGGACGAGGTAGAGGAGATGGTGGGGAAGCAGTGAGCGAGATGGAGCAAGGCAAGACGCGGTGGCGAGCGCGCTGGAGCTCGACGGAGCTCATGGCGGCAATGGTGTTACGGCGTGGGGAAGAAGAAATACGGTCGCTACCTTGATTCTCAGGCTCAAAGGCGAGGTGTACGAGCTATAGAGGACGACGGCGGAGTTGTGGGCTAGCTAGAGTGAGCAATGATGCAGTGGCGAAGGAGATGGCGATGGCAACGCTCTTGGCGGTAATGGCAGACGACGCTGCGCTCAGCTTCCGCGTGAACTGACGAGGCGAGGCGCGCACGGCGAAGCAAATAAGCGAGCTGATGGGCGCGTGGCGTCTTCGTGGCAGCAATGGCCTGATGAGCTAGGGCAATGCCAGTGTGCGGCATCCACTTGGCGCGTGTGGCCAGACGGTGGTCGGCCATGACTTGAACTGCCGAAACACTATAGCTCCGTTTCAGTCGAAACCTCAACGCCTGACAGCGCGATTTGGAGCCGATGGATCCCCGAATCCTTTGGTCATTAGCACAAACCTCCTAAACGAAAGTTAAAGTACTATGTACCAGCTACAAAACTCCTTCAGAGATCAAAGCCTAATTCGCAATGGATAGAGAGTAAAATCAAGCCAAAGTCGAGCCTGCAAAACTAGAAATCAGCCCTTGGACTTAGAAAATTTCTAAGTGTAGAATTCAACCCCAAATCTGACTTGTGGGCCATGTTTGAGAATGTTCCACACATTTTCATGAGTTGGTCCTAATATAACTTTTGTTCCTTATATAATTTGCTACAACTTTGCTTTAGGTTGCTCAGACATGCAAACAATCTAAGTTGGACTTTTTAAACAGTCAAAGATAAGAGCTCTAGGGTCAACACAAGTCAAGATATTACTTTGAAGTGTAATTTAGGCAATATGATCAACATGAACATTGTTGCTAATGACATTCTAAGTGTAGCTAAATTGTGGAGGGGAACGAAAATTCCATTTGTCATTTCTATTTGTGTTTGAGGTGCGAGATTCAGGACATTGTTGATTATAAAGAATTTAACACTGTCAACTAGTTGTTTTAGTTCGCTATGCTTGCATAAAAGGAATTGCTGGGGCATGAACAGCAGAGCAAGAGCAAGGTCAGCACCACATACATGCCACGCTTAGCACCATCTTCGAGGCTGACCAAGCCAACCACTTGTCGAGCACCTCCACCAGCGAGCAAGCGACCAGCAGCCTCTGGAGTTACTACTACACCTAAGGCACCTCCCGCATGACCTTCAGATTTAGGTAAAAATTCTTTGCAGGTGCCTACCAAGAGTGCCTCATCCGTTGCATCGACGGGACACACTTCGGGCATTTAGTGCCACCGCTGCCATAGCATTGGCCATGTGTAGAAGGACTACCCAAGTCAGTGGGCATACATTGCTATAGAAGATGGTTACATCAGCACCTCTAACATTGAAGATGAAGAAGACGAAGATACAGATGAGGAGGATAGTGAAGTCCTTGGTGATGAGGCCACGACGGCCTATAGGAGCATCATTGTATAGCAGGTGCTTAGCTCACAAGCACAGCAACCTGAGAAGCTACAACACCATAACTTGTTCTAGATTTTCTTCGTCATCAGCAACCGTCGAGCACATGTCATTATTGATGGAGGTAGCTGCAATAATTTGGTGAGTTCTGATTTGGTCAAAAAGCTTGGCTTGACCACATGCCCGCACCCACATCCATACCATATTCAGTGGCTAAATAATTCTAGAAAAGCAAAGGTAACACAAACTTGTAGAGTATCATTTTCCATTGGTTCTTATGCTAATTATACTGATTGTGATGTGGTACCTATGCAAGCATGTTCACTCTTATTGGGTTGCCCTTGGGAACATGGCAATGATGCTACACACCATGGTAGAAGTAATAAATACACTTTTGTGCATAAAGGAAAGAAAATTACCTTGGTACCTTTGACCCCTGCTCAAATTGTACAAGCTGATAGAGAACGCGTTGCTAGTTTAAATGATGTTCAATCTAAAAATCAGCAAGTTGCTAATTCTATTCTCCCACCTAAAAAGGATAAGTCTACATATACTTCTAAGGCCGAGGGGATTAAATTGAATGGTGGTGTTATGCTTGCAACAAAATGTGAATTTGCTGAAATTTTTGATGAGGATATTTGCTATGCTTTGGTATTCAAACAAGCTATGTTTTCGCTAGATGATATTGTTAGTTCGGTGCCTCCTGCTGTCACTAACCATTTACAGGAGTATAAGGAAAATTTTCCAGCTGAGATACCCCTGGGGCTGTCACCTATGAGAGGGATAGAGCATCAAATCGATTTGATTCCGGGAGCAACCTTGCCCAACCGTGCTGCCTATCGAACCAATCCTGATGAGACTAAGGAAATTCAGCGGCAAGTCCAAGACCATTTGGACCACGGGTATATACATGAAAGCCTTAGTCCTTGTGCCATTCCTATACTTTTGGTTCCTAAGAAAGATAGAACTTGGCGTATGTGTGTTAATTGTAGAGCCATCAATAATATTACTATTCGATATCGTCATCCTATTCCTAGGCTAGACGACATGCTTGATGAGTTGTGTGGCTCTATAATTTTCACCAAGATTGACTTCCGAAGTGGCTACCACCAAATTAAAATGAAACTTAGATATGAATGGAAAACCACGTTTAAAACCAAATTCGGGTTGTATGAGTGGTTTGTAATGCCTTTTGGTTTGACAAATGCACCTAGCACTTTCATGCGCTTAATGAATGAGGTTTTAAGAGCTTTTATTGGTCGTTTTGTGGTAGTTTACTTTGATGATATATTGATTTATAGCAAGTCTTTTGTTGAACATATGGATCACTTATGTGCTATTTTTAATGCTTTACGTGATGCACAATTATTTGGTAACCTTGAGAAGTGCATCTTTTGCATGAATTGAGTTTCTTTTCTTGGCTATGTTGTAACTCCACAGGGAATTGAGGTGGACGAGATGAAAATTGAAGCCATAAAGAGCTGACCGGTTCTCCAAACCGTCACACAGGTGAGGAGTTTTCTTGGTCTTGCAGGATTCTACCGCCGCTTTATCAAAGATTTCAGCACCATTGCTGCCCCGTTGCATGAGTTGACGAAGAAAGGGGTGGTGTTTCATTGGGGAAAGGCACATGAGTAGTCCTTTGACACTTTGAAGGACAAGATCACACACGCACCATTGCTGCAACTTCCAAACTTTGGTAAGACTTTTGGGCTAGAATGTGATGCTAGTGGAATTGGCATTGGGGGTGTTTTAATGCAAGATGGTAAACCCATTGCTTACTTTAGTGAAAAATTGCATGACCCTATTCTAAATTATTCCACGTATGATAAGGAATTGTATGCACTTGTCCATTCTTTAGAGACATGGCATCATTATTTGTGGCCTAAAGAATTTGTTATTCATTCTGATCATGAATCACTTAAGTATCTTCGCTCTTAATATAATCTGAATCATAGGCATGCTAAATGGGTTGAATTTATTGAATCTTTTGCTTATATTATCAAACACAAGAAAGGGAAGGATAATGTGATTGTTGATGCTTTGTCTAGATGATATACCTTGCTGTCCCAACGTGATTGTCGGATTTTTGGGCTTGAATCAATAAAAGAACAATATGCGCTTGATCCTGATTTTAAGGATGTGTTGTTGAATTGTAGAGAGGGGCGTACATAGAATAAGTTTATGATCAATGATGGGTTTTTGTTTAGAGCTAACCGCTTATGCATTCCAGTTAGCTCCGTTCATCTTTTGTTGTTGCAGGAGGCACATGGAGGTAGATTGATGGGACATTTTGGTGATAAGAAGACAGAGGAGGTGTTGTCCACACATTTCTTTTGGCCAAGAATGAGGCAAGATGTAGAACGGTACGTGGCTCGGTGTGCTACATGTCAAAAAGCTAAGTCATGGTTGAACCCACATGGTTTGCATATGCCTCTTCCTGTTCCTTCTACTCCTTGGGCTGATATATCTATGGATTTTATGTTGAGTTTGCCAAGGACTAAGAGGGGGAGGGATAGTATTTTTATGGTGGTTGATCATTTTTCTAAGATGGTTCCTTGTCATAAGAGCGATGATGTTGTTCATATTGTTGACCTTTTCTTTCAAGAAATCATTCGCTTGCATGGTATGCCTTCTACTATTGTTTTAGATCGCGATGTAAAATTCTTGAGTCATTTTTGGCACACTTTGTGGAATAAATTGGGGACCAAGTTGTTGTTTTCTACATGTCATCCCCAAACTAATGGGCAAACTGAGGTAGTGAATCGAACATTGTCCACCATGTTGAGAGCAATTTTGAAGCGCAATTTAAAGATGTGGAAAGAGTGTTTGCCGCATGTGGAGTTTGCATATAACAGGATGAAACATTCCACCACCAAGGTAAGTCCTTTTCAGGTAGTGTATGGCTTTAACCCCCATGCTCCTATTGATCTTTTGCCTTTACCTATCACTGAGAGAACACATAGTGATGCTAGAGAGCGTGCCGATTTCATTCGTAAGTTGCACGAAACAACTAAAGCAAATATTGAAAGAATGAATGAAAAGTATAGAATTACTGGAGTAAAGGTAGAAAAGAAATTAAACTTGAACCGGGTGATTTGGTTTGGTTACATTTGAGAAAAGATAGATTTCCTGAGCTGTGTAAGTCTAAATTAATGCCAAGAGCAGCTGGTCCTTATAAGATAATTGAGAAAATAAATGATAATGCCTACAAACTTGAGTTGCCACCCGAGTTTGGAGTTAGTCCCACCTTGAACATTGTAGATTTGAAGCCTTATTTGGAAGAAGAAGATGAGCTTGAGTCAAGGATGACTCAGTTTCCAGAGGGGGAGGATGATGAGGACATCACTCCTTCAAATGTACTCGCTGATCCTCCAACCATCATGCAAGGTCCAATGACCCGAGCTCGAATGTGTCAACTCAATTTAGAGGTGAGCTCGTTCTTAAGCGATCATTTTCATACTTTTGAGAATAGACTACTACCTAATGATGTTATCTTGCTTAGGAACATTGAAGAGGGTCATGAGGGACTTTGAGTAAGAGCTGGAGGCGATGATGACCAGCAAGGACATCCAACAGAAACCAGAGGCCCAGTCCCACATGATTTTGAGTCCGCCTCGGCCTCTAGGACCACTCTGCCTTAAACTGGTCACCCATGACGCATTTAGACTCTGTTTTCAATGATCCACATATGGTTGAAAAGCTAATTTGATAAGGAAGCCAATGCAAGTGGTCTCATATCAAAAGCTCTTTAGAATCCATAGAAATTGTTGAAATAAGTCAGCATCCAGAATCTATCTAGGTGCTACATCACCATATTTGGTCCAATGAGCCATGTATTGTCTTTGAGCCTATGAGGGGGGCACATCCAGGGTAGGCGATGACCCTAAGACCTTTATAATCATATGCTACCACTGTCATTAGGGTTTGGGTTTTGCTTAGATTAATTTGTCAAGAACAGTTTTGCCGTTCATCGGTTTCTGACACCCCAACTTCATGAGATTAATCATTTATATGCAATTTGATTGTTTTCTTTCTTGTTCTTGCTTGTGTTCTTTGGTGCATAGGCAAGGATTAGCCTTCTTCGCAAGGTCAACTAGATCTATGTCTCGGTGGATAACCAAAGGAGTTGTCATGCTAAGATTGCAGGGTTTGATCTTTCAATCTGAAGCCTAATCGATGTGTCATTCTCCGCCACAATGATAGTTACCTCTAATTGATGGAAGATCGGGATCCCCATTCCCATTAGCTGTTGTGTGTTAGTGAACTGATCGATCCTTTTGTTGGCCGAGGGTGCCTCCCCTTTTATAGATGAAGGGGATGGCCTTATAAGTGAGAGAGAGAGTATGTATGCTACTAAGTCTTGTTGCCCACGCCGGCGGGTACTAGATAATGGTAGGCGCCCATAATACTATTTAATGTCAGATGCATGTGGAAGGTTGTGTCATCTTCTTTTGGTATGACAGACATCGGTGCCTATCATACTATTGATGCCTAGAGGCATGTAGGGGGTTTATCATGTTCACCCGGTACGATAAATGTCGGCGCCCGCAACACTGCTGATGCCTAGAGGCATGTGGGGGGAGCCTTACCGTGTTTGTCTAGTATGAGAGTTGATGGCGTCCATAACACTATAGGGAAAATGTCGGCGCCTACAACACTGCTTGGGTTCTGTCATGCTAGGAAGGTCGTAGGGTACTGTCCTATAGGTGTACAGGGTACGGTCCTTGGTATTGCGGTTGACTTGAGTGCCCTGCCTTACTTTCTCTGTCCATTTCCCGTTCCTTACCGAGCGGGCGTCCCTAGTCGGTTGGTCCTAGTCGGCCCTAAATGTGCTAGTTGGAGAAGAGCTATTGAGCAGGGGTTCCGTGCATCACCGGTCGAAGACATGGGTCAAAGTCAGAAGCGGTATTTGGCTAGGCCTTCCAGTTAGAGAGGCGGGCCAGAGCCGGAAGTGAGCATTGTTCCTCTTTGGCTAGGATTTCTGGTCGGAGAGGCAGTCCAGAGCCGGAAGCGAGCGTTTGTTCCATCTTTAGCGAGGCCTTCTAGTCAGAGATTAGATCGCCCTTCTGGCCTATCCATGAGGGACCCTGGGTTTATGAACCCGTCACCACCTTTTTCCCTTAGGATCCAATAATGAGAATGAGTTTACATTACTTAGTCTATTTCATACATCCAGAGTTCTTAGAAATATATTATTATAGTACCAAATTCAGAGCATGGAAATTTAACAGTGGAATGAAAAGAAACATCTATCGATAATATACAAGGATTCATCTATGCCCACCAGAAGAATCCTTCACACAACAACTACTCCTCAAGCAGTACCTACAACAGGGGTAAATAAACCCAAATTACACAATGTACTCGCAAGACTTATTCGACTAGTGGAAATAATTTCCTGACTCCAAGGAATATGATAAGCTTTATGATTTGCTCGGTTCCTTTTGGTAGAAAGCAATAATAATAGTGAATCCTTATGTATGTTAATTATTAGCATTCATGATTAGTTCATTATCTAACCATTCTAGGTAAGCACTTATTCTACTTTCAAACAAGAGTTGAGCAAATAATTCTATTTCACCACCTTTCCTCTTTTAGTTCTTACTACGATGCTAGAGTGTAGACAAGCCATACCGGATCGCTCGACAATTTGCGAATCAATGTGCCAAGCTAGGTACCTCGAAACACACGCCCCGCTTGTACCTTAGGCACAAGCAGGACCAACCCGCCACTCTCCCATCATGGGGTTCAGGTCCCCGTCCAAACTTGGACTCTAAGTCCCCGTTCTTGAATCCTGAACTCAGTGCGGTGCTTAGATCTCCACCATCCCTGTCTCCAATCAGACAGTCCAGAAAGAGCTAGAACCCATGACAAGAGAGCAACAAGCCTTCCCTGCGCCCATACACAAGTATGTGCTCAGGATAATAAGTCTATGACTTGCCTAGAGTCCAATGCAACGGCCGGTCCTTAACTAAATCAGACAGGGAAATAGTATAGCCAAGCTATGCCCCATTGGCCACAGGACACAACCTCTTACACCCACCAATACCAAAATCATATCCCTGTCTAGTCTCCATTTTTCCTTTCCACCATTTTTATCATGAGTGATAACAATAATCACATATTATGAGTAACGGTAGGTTACTCACGCTAACAAAATCCTGAGCATAGCAGCTACTCGACCTATACTAGTAGGACTCATAGGTAGATATATCTATGCATGTAGTTTCCATGAAATGCCTATAACATAAATGCACATCACACACACACACACACGCACATATATATATATATATATATATATTCAGATATCATTCAAAACAAGGGTTATGCACCGAGGCTTGCCTTAGACAGGCGGGGTGTCAACAAAGTTAGCAACTGATGGCTTTGGGGCTCCTTCCTGAACAAGAATCTCCTCCTCATACTCTTCAATAACCTCCTCGTACTTCTGTTCACCCACAGGCACAAACTCTACCAACTCATTATCTACATGCATAAAATGATGATGCAACACTTAGTAATACGACAACATCAACTCTTAAAATAAGAATACATCTATCAAGCTACTAAGCTAGCTCTACCGACTAAGACGCTAAGTTCTCTATTGTTTCCACTAAGCAGGTATGAAACATTTCATGTATTAACCTAGCAACTAAAGTCATTCTCACTCTTAATACCGATTTACTATATATATAATAAAACAAGGAGTACTAGCTATCATATTTATCAACCCATTCTAAGGCTACAAAAATTACAGCGTGTACCTAATAATCTAATGGACCTACTGTAAAATTTTCATATCCAAAGCTATTACCAATTTGCCACAAGAATTCCCACAATTATTAATCTAAAGGATATTAGCACTTCCAAATGATTTAATAGACCTTAGCATCAACATAGACATACATAAACCAATCATACTATCAGGTAGACCAAATTTTTAGGAACTGAACAGAATTTATTTCACAATTTTTGGTTGCCTATATGAATTGATATTAATTTCCAAAGTTCAACTTAGAATGTAAATTATAAAGCTAATTCTATCCTTTATAAAATGAAAAATGGATTCTAACTCGCGCGGCCCATGAGCGAGCGATGCGGCCCACTCCCGCACAGCGCGCATGCACACACGCGACCCACTGACATGGCCCATGTGGGTGTGGCCCAACCATGCGACGACGACCCATGATAGGAAGGCCCACGCGCGTCGATCTTTTTGCCAAAATGACCTTGAGCTACCTGTGACTCCCTCCAAGGTTCGTAGCACTATTCTTACTGTCAGCGTTTAAGCAAACTAGCCCTCAGAACATCCTATCTTTACCACGGCTAGGTCCTCGGGCACCCACGCGCGCACCGGCATGGCGGAGACGGCACTAGGTAGTCCCACCGGCCAGCCTTGCCCCTCCCCACCCCCGATAGCGAGCTGATGTTCACCTAGATGCCAACAGGAGGTGGTGGGCAGTGAAGCGGTGAACAGAGACGCTATCTAGAGCTCCCTCCATGGTGGCAGACCCCCTATAGCGATGGCGGCCATGTTCCTATGAGCCTAGGCACAACCAAGATGAAAGGACAAGAGGATGGGCATTAGCAACTCACCCTAAAGCTACTTGTGGTGACAGCTTGTCCAGGGATGGACCGGATGTGTCCGGCCACACGCGCACAGCAAGCTTCACGACGAACAGCGGTGATGCGACCATGTTAGCGGAGTCGAGAAGGCAATGGCGGTCAAAATGGGGTGCACATGGGGTGAAGGACTGCGAGGTGAGGCGGGGGGTGCAACCAATTGGGATAGGGAGGACCAGGCGGGTAACGCCCATGGCCGTGGCGTCTAAGCCTTTAATGGCGCAATGGTGGACGCTGGCTCCAAATTGGAGCTTGCCAAGGCACGATTTGACACGATGCCAGGTTGGTTGGCAAGCTGGCTAGGAGATGGAGTTGGGAGCACACTGAATTGATTGGACACGACCTATGCAAACCGAATTGGTGGTGCGGCCTAGTTGGACCGGCAGCAGAGGAGGGAGGGGAAAAGAAAGGAAGGGATCGGCTGCTTGTCCAAGCTCTGGCGGGACATGGCTGACACACATGCACAAACACTACAAGCCAACGTAGCCAAGAGAGGGGGAATACCCACGGGCAGGTGATGGTAGCATAGCAGTACGGTCGTGGCGCCATTAATGGCGAACGACAAGCGGGTGGCCTCGGCAAGGCCATGTGCACGAATTCGATGACAACGACATAGAGACATAGGCGGACATGATGCAATGCTATGGCTTGGCGGTGATAGAGCAACATAGCACAATGATGGGACGGTGGTGGCACAGCGGCTTAGATAGACATGACGCTACGTAAAGCAACAGTAGTGACCCTGCGAAGGTAGGCGGCCAGGCATCAGGCCCACCAAGCGCGGTGGTGCGCGGCATGGAGTGTGTGTGCTCTCCTCGTGCAACACATGCCTAGGCGTGGTAGTGGCAATGCCACTGCACCTAAGTGGAATGGCGATGGTGGAGCTAAGCCAGCAATGGAGCGACACGGGCGGTCCCAAGGCACCAACAACGACATCAGCAGCAGCACACCTCATAACAGTGGGAAGAAGCAGCTGCATGCCCCGAGCAGCCAGCCATCATGACCAGTTGGGCATGGCCAAACACATGTGAGTGCATGGCCGGCATGCCAACGATGGCATAGGAGCACGGTGACCGCGTTCACGCGATAACACCGGCCGGGAATGCCTTGCGCATGATTTTTAAAGCGTTCAAAAAAACCCTAAAACGTTGATCTAATCGCCAAGCCACCTATGCAATTCTTAAGAGGGCATAATATGCTACTAAAACAAGCCATGAAACCACACCACTACTTAATCTAATTCTCCTACAAAAACTATCAAACATGGCTTTGTCAAACCATTTTCCAGACTTACGAAATCAGCTAAGTCTTGATCGGATTCGCATCACATTTGATTTCCAAGCTATTAGGTACGCTAACTAGTGAATTCATTTCTCAACCATAGGTATTTCATTGCCATCTACAACGTTCATACTTTCAACTTTACTAAAGTTCCGTATATATGTTCTATAGTGTTTTCGTTCAATAAAAATTCGCGAACATCCGTACTTGATAATTTCATGCATCACAAACAACCTTTCATTAGGCATTTCCGTTGGTCGTCTAAGTTATGTACATTGATTTACACCCTATATTACATATATTTACACATAAATATGATGCTCATGTAGTGTTTTAGCAAAAGATTGCACAGTGTAACACCGAGGGTGTTACATTCTGCTGTTTAAATTCCGCACTCTGAACTTAGTATTGTAATAATGTATTTCTAAGAACTCTTGTTGTATGAAATGGACTAAGTATTATAAACTCATTCTCATTATTGGATCCTAGAGGAAAAACATAGATTATTTGAGTTCTCCCTTGGGGTGTGCTCGATGGAATCCATCCAATGTAGCTTGCTTTCGGGGTGCTTAGTGGCTGGTGGAAGACGAGTGCCTCAATAGTGTGTTATTTTGAGCGATTCTGCCACAGTGACTGTCTCAGTTAATGTATTAACTGAGGCGATTGCGTTATAATGCCCATCTCAGTTCATAGGCATTAATGAAGGCAGTTGCGTTATAATGCCCGCCTTGGTTAATAGGCATTAACCGAGGAGGTTGCTGGGTCGGCTACCCTACCATGAATAATCAAGGCGGGCAGCCCACCCACCCATCTCTGAGGCCATTTTGAAAATGCCTCACAAAAGATTTTGTGTAGTAGTGCTAGCTGGTGAATCATCTAGGCACCATCAGCTTGCATTACAGTGCCCAATGCATGACCAGGCATGACATGACCATCTCTTCCTCACATCCATGCATCCATCTCCTCTCCACATCCATGCATCCATCTCCTGTCATGGAGTTGGAAATGAGGAAGAAGAGGGTCTACCTGCTTATTTCCATGATCCAAACCACCTCACACGCTCCTCATGTGTGCGGCGGCATAGGGCATGATTGGTTCATGTTTCATGGCAACCTGGCCCATATGTAAGAGCCAGGCTCCGGCTAGCTAGGTTTCGTGCATACAAGATGATGGTGTTTGGTTACTATCCTTCTATAGCCTGGCTACAGCGAGATCTTGATTGGTTGCCTGTTTTTCTCATCCAAAATACCTTCCTACTGCTCTTGGATGCACAGGTTGCACCGCCCTGACCTAGCTCATTGGAAACAAAAGCCATCCATGTTTCCATAGAGCCAGGTAGGGAGATGCCTATTGCATGCGGTGAGCCAGGTTGCATTCGTCGGCCAAGCATCAAAACAGCCAAAATCTGCATGAGCACATGCATGGCTACGGGCATACACGCCCATAGTCTACACCATGCTGGCGATCCCACATAGGCCAAAAGTTAGCTCCCGAGCTGTTATGGACCTATGTGACACAATTAAAGAATATTAGGGTGCTAGAAATGTATTTTGAGAGTTTATGGACATACGTGGCACATTTGAACAACATGAGGGTGCTAGAAATGCATTTTGAGAGTTTGTGGACCTAAGTGGCATCCCAGACATGTTCTTGGTGCTGCTATCAATCCTATCAATGCCATGGTCACACCTCCGCCACTATCATCGATGGTGGGAGTGGGACTCCTTTGGGATGCAGGCCACACCTCCGCCATTTTCGGCTATAGCTACTTCCATGGCAGCACCATCGTTGGAGATGGGACTTCTTAGAGGCATGTCTGCACCCATTGCCATGGAGGTCACATCATCGTGAAGGTATAAGCCAACCCTAATGGTCTATGCCACAAGCTGAAGGTTGACACCTAGCTTCTGGTGGACCTCGTTACGCAAAGGGCTACAACATGCTGCATACATGTTCTTTAAATATGTATTATGCAATGTGCACTACTCTAAGTATACATTACTCTCTAAAATACAATCAATAGGTAGTGCTCTGAATATGAAATGTGTGTGTGCACTAAATATGCATATATGCTCTCTAAACAAGCAGTCAGATGTGCCTTCTGAAGAATTATTGTATATAAATTATGCTACCTGGATAAGCATTGTATGTGTACATGTGTTATCTAAAAAGGATGTATGCTCTCAAAAATGGATCATCCACATGATGAAATAGCATCATTAGCTTGACGCCAATTGGAACAATAACAAAGGTTTAGGAGATAAAGGATAGATTTCTCCTGAACCATCGTTATGAGACTAGGGTGAAGCTCACAACAAACAACCAGGATGGCTTTAGATGACTTTGGTGGCACCAAACTAGCACCCTTCGAGAACACCTTGGCACCAACTAATTGGTTGAACAAAGTATCTATGCGGGGCAATGGATACTTATTCTTAACTATTACCGCATTAAGAGGGCGGTAATCCACACACATCCATAGAGTACCATCCTTCTTCTTCACAAAAATGGCTGGGCAACACCATGGTGAAGAACTAGGATGGATGAAACCTTTTTCCATCAACTCTTCTAGCTACTTCTTCATCTCAGCCAATTCCCTTGGAGCCATGCGGTATGGTTGTCTTGAGATAGGAGCAGTACCAGGCTCAAGCTCAATGAAGAACTCTACCTCTCTGTCTGGTGGCAACCCTAGAAGATCTTTAGGAAAACATCCAGGAACTCACAAACCATAGGGATGGGGGTAAGATTAGGAGAGGCTTCAGCATGGGCAGACATAGGTAAGACTAGATCTAAGGACAAAAGCAGAGACATCATATCCTCAGAAGATGGAAGCCATAACTCAACACTTCTCTGCTTCATATCCAAACTACCCCATACACCTGCAACCAATTCATTCCAAGAATAGCATCAATGCCTTACCTAGGCATTACCATGAACTATAGGCGGTAAGTATGGGTGGCTAGTACCAAGCTTACTGTGTCCGTTCGGGTATTGATGAACATTTGTGAACCCACGGTACAGATTCTATAGGCATACAGTATAGCCATAAGTGGTAAGTTGTGCTGATCTACAAATCCCATGCTCATAAAGGAATGTGATGCACCAGAATCAAACAACACATAAGCTAGATTCAAATCGATGGTAAACATACAAGCCATCATCGGTTCCTACTGCAATATCTGCTTAGCATCTATGAAATATACCTATCCGGATCTGTTGGGCACTTTCTTCTTGACCATGGTCCCCCTGACTAGCCTAGAGTTCACCGATGGTTGAGTAGACTAAGCTGACTGGTTCTGGTGACACGCTCGGGCATAGTGGCCATCTTTGCCACACTTGAAGCAAGCACCAGGCTTGTTCCCAAATCCCTAGTGAGGTGGAACCTACTGTCCTAAAGGCTGCTGAGGCTACATCTGCTGAGTGGGTGCATAGTACTATGTGGAAGAAGTCTGAGAAGTCTGCTAGGGCTACCAAAACGAAGGCCCGCCTGATGATTGATAAGGCCCCTATCGGACAACCTGTACCTTCTAAGTATGCGAGTGGCTGGAAGACCCCACAGCCACCCGCTTCCTCTTCCACTCTACCTAGGAATCTCGCTGCAAGCCTTCTGTGGCGATGCCAGCGTTCATTAGTGCCCCGAAGGTCTAATAGTTCGCTGTGTACAACTTCTCCTGAAGGATATAAGAGATGCCGCGAAAGAAGCGGCCCTTCTTCTTCTCGTTAGTGTACACATGAATGCCATCATATTGGGACAAGTGATTAAACTTATTAACATAATCCATCACTGTCATACTCCCCTGGCACAGCTCTAGGAACTCAGTTAGCTTCCAGTTGATGACACCAGCAGGAATATAAAACTCTCTGAATGTTGTGGTGAACTCCTACCAGGTTATCGGATGATCTGGCTACTGCATGGCATGGAATGTATACCACCATGCACTTGCGGACCCCAAAAGTTGATGCGCTACAAAGTGCACTTTCTGCTCATCGGCCACATCGAGCAATAGAAACTTTTGCTCTAGAATGCGAAGCTAGTGCTCCGCATCTAGGGGCTCATCTATCGGTGTGAAAGTGGGTGGATGGGTCTTGAGGAAATCCTAGTAAGAGGAGGGTCCCTTAGGACGGCGGGCACCACCCCCATTCCCACCATTGCCCCCATGGCCTCCGCGAGTGAAGCCCGCGATAGCTTGTGCCATTATCTCCATGGCATGGGCTGACTCTCGGTGGGCAATCAACAGCTCCGCCATCATCTCTATGTGAGTCATTGGAGGCGGTGATGGCAGAGGAGGAGGAGCCAGAAGTGGAGCCCCATGGCTCTCCACGTTGTGCTCATTGGCCTAGCCACTCTCGACTTGGCCTTTGCCAAGACCGTGGGCCACCCCAGCACTGGTGCTCCTATGTCTGGACCTTAGATTCATCCATAAGAGATAGGAACCATCCATTTAGAACAACCTTCTCGATCAGAAGCAAGGAATTAGAGAAATGATAGCACATTTAATTAAAGCATTCTTTTAATTAAGCCTATCACTTTACTAATCCAATTATACATGTAGGGGGGAATTTTAGTTTAAGCAAAATGCTATTATCATGATGCATGTATCGTCCTATACGTTCACTCAAGCTGGAATATAGTGGCATTTGTAAAATTTTCGGCACATCGCACACTCACTTTCCGTATACTAAGCGATTTCTTACGCAACGTAAGTCAGTGTACCTATAGGAAACTGATTAGATAAAACCAGTGCCGCTATCCTAGATAGACCATATTGCTAGGGCTTATACTTATTTAACTAACTTAATCGCATCCTACTTTTCGCAAAACTTTTATTTGGTCAAATTTTTAAGTTTTGGAAAAGATGATGAAACTCATAACCATTATTGGCTCTGGTACTAACTGTGGTAGAACCGCCCAAAGTAACACACTTACAAAGGTGCTCATCTTCCACCAGACACTAAGCACCCCGAAAGTAAGCTACAGCGGGCAATATCCATTGGGCACACCCTAAGGGAGAACCTAAAAGATCCACATTTTTTCCCAAGAATCCAATAATGAGAATGAGTTACAATACTTGTCCATTTCATACATCAGAGTTTCTTAAAATTTCATTATTACAATACCAAATGTCAGAGTGTGGCATGATAAACAGCATAATTTAAAACAAACATCTAGCGATAAGAATGAGGATCCATCCGAGCCCACCAGAAGAATCCTCCACACAATGGTACTTCTCAAGCATCACCTGCAACAGGGGTAAATAAACCCTGAGTACAGAATATACTCGCAAGACAGAAAAAAAATGTAACCGGACTATGCCCGGTTGGCCGTAGGACACAACCCCTTACACCCACCAATATCCAAACCATATCCCTGCCCGGTCATCATTTTCCTTTCCACCATTTTATCATGAGTGATCATATTTATCTCCTATTTGCGAGTAATGGCAGGTTACTCACGCTACTGATATCCTGAGCATAGCAACTATTCGACCTATACTAGTAGGGCTCATGGGTAGATATATTTATGCACGTGGTTTTCATAAAATGTTGTAACCTAAATGCACATCATATATATATTTAGTGATTCATAAAATAGGGGTTATGCACCGGGGCTTGCCTTAGGCAGGCGACGGGTAAGTAAGGTCAGCACCAAAAGGCTTCGGGGCTCCCTCCTACACGAGGATCTCCTCCTCGTACTCCTCGATGACTTCCTCATACTCCTGTTCGTCGGCGGGAATGAACTCTACCAACTCATGATCTACATGCATGAAATGATGATGCAATACTTAGTAATATAGCAACAGCGACTCTTAAAATAAAAGTACATCTGTCTAACTACTAAGCTAGTGCTACCGACCACGGTACTATGTTATCTATTGCTACCAATAACAAGTATGAAGTATGTCATACATCATTATAGCAACTACCGGCATTTGTACTCCTAATGCTGATTTATGCTATATATGATAAAGCAAGGATAATAGCTACTCTATTTATCATCCTACTCTAGGGCTACAAAATTTATAGCAAGTACATAATAATCTAGTGAGCCTACTATAAAATTTTCATAGCCATATCTATCACCAATCTACCACAAAAATTCCTACAATTATTAATCCACATAATATTAAGCTCTCTAGTTTGAATTTATGAACCTACCAACGTCCAAGCTAACTGTAATCTAACTATACTAACAAGTAGATGGTATTTTTGTGAACCTAACAAAATTGGTCTCACTATTTTTGGACATCTACAAGATTTACTATCATTTTTCAAAGTTCTGTTCAAAACTATATTGAATAAATCTTCAATAATTCACTGAAATAGAAAAATTGAATCCCTTCTTGCGCGGCTCGCTTTTGAACGGCTCGGCCCACCCCCAAACGCCCATGCTCTCACAGCTCGTAGTGCACCAGCACGGCCCAGCGAGGCACGGCCCACGCGTGCCAGCGGCCCACGGAGCAAAGACCCACGCATGCCACATTAAGCAAAAGAGCCCTCGGATTCCAAACAATTGGAAACGCAGTCCATTCCACTATTCCCTTCTCTCACTGACTCTAGCACTTAGCCCCTTGGTTCGCCTTGAATTTACATCGTGACGTCCCTGGCCAGGCTTAACAGAGACTGTGACCCTCCCGGCCTCATGCTGGCGAGCACGCACCTCCATGGCCTCGATTCTTACCACCGTGACACTCAACCCAAGCGCATCCGATAGAGGTACTAAATAGCCCAGTTGGTGACGCACAGAGGCATGGTCACACACCACGATGGTGTTTGGCCGCGGTGGCACCGATGCCTATGAATAAACCTTGCCTAATGCCTCAACCGCTACTCCTTAACCATCTATGGACTACGTTAAACAATGTAGAAGTCCTAATTGAACTACTACTACATTCAAGCGCATCGGCCATGGAAACAGCATCTACCCACGTCCACCGAGGATGACCATGCGCTCCGGCAAACCTCGGCACTAATTGAGTCAGCCAGCTACCCTAGGAGTAAGAGGGCCTCACTAGACATGTGACGGATGGACTAGGCGAAGGCACGAGGCTCGACAAGATGGTTGGCCATGAAAACAGGGTGACTCTAGTTCCCAGCAAGCACGGTGATGACGTCTCTGGTGACCTGCTGCTTCGCCAGTGAAACCGCTACATGGGCGAGGCAAACAAGTCAAACACAACGTAGGGCACAGCTTAATTGAAACAATAGGACACAGCGCGATGCCCTGGCTGAGCGCCCACTCTGGCGGCCATGGTGGACCACCGTGACGGGAACTCCCTGCCTCACCTCACTAAAGACCGAACGAACATCAGGACGACTTCACTTGAAAGCTAACTCTCTAAGCTCGTAGCATGCATAGTTAATTGGAAAACAGTGGAGTGTTGCGAGGCCAATTTGCAGGGACGACACCTACAGACTTATGGCGGTCGGCGATGGCAAAAATTCAAATTGGCGCCCCTCCCTTGTACCACCACAGTAGTGGATGGTTAGGCACAACGCTGTCCTTCCACTCGACCACCAAATGTGCTCAATACAAAGAAAGGGGGCCAGCGCATCGATTTTTGCTTTGGCGCGACTCAGCCGATCGGCGACCTTCCAGGCGACGTGACTGGCACATTTGGCATGGCCTCACATGCAAGCGTGAGAATGAGGCAAGCTGCGAGTGATGTGACGCGACGACGAGTAGTAGCCTCGGGTGGACACACTGGAGGAGGGGTAGAGCAGCTAGGCATGGCCGAGCCTAGGGCGCGCGTGCCATGTGCTAGTGCACGGCAGGAGGAGACCCTGCACGGCAGTGCAGGGCCAACACATGGGTGTGGGCGTGTAGGCATGACGACAGCCAGTGTGGGAGCATACGCGGCGTGCCAGGGCAGCAACGCGGCACGGCTAGTAGGGCAAGGACAGTGGCAGGGACGGCCAGTGCGGCAGCCCGTGCGTGGCATGCCAGCATAAGCACGGCAGTGGCAACATGGCTAGCATGGCAGCGTGCTAGGTAGGGTAGTGCAGCAGTGCCAGGCCAAACAGGGTGGTGATCGCGCCCCAGGCGCTGGCATGGCTCAACCCGTGGCTTGCACACTTTTTAAAGCCATTCAAAAACTCAAACCCAATGATTCAAGAGTCAAACCAGTGATTTTACACTCAAGAGGGTACCTAGGGCTATTGAACTAAACCAAAGCATCATGCCACCTCTTAACCCAATCGCTCTACAAAAATTGCCAAACATGGCTTCGTCGACCCATTTACAGACTTACACGAAACGACTAAACCTCAAACAGTTTCACATCGGATTCCATTTCTAAGCTACTTGATATACTAGCTAGCGAACCTCATCCTCGACCACATGCATTTCATTGTTGCCTATGAAGTTCATGCTACAACTTTATCAAAGTTCGCATAAATGTTCTATAACATTTTTGTTCGATAAAAATTCGCTTAGAATACTAAATGATATTAAGCGACATGAAATGTAACATTTGTTTCTTGTTTTGGATGAACGTTTCAAGTGTCATATGTTGATTTATACCCTAGATTACACCCATGTACAAACAAGTATGATGCCCATGCAATATTTTAGCAAGAACTGTACATTGTAACACCGAGAGTGTTACAAATCTACCCCCTTCAAATAAAATCTCGACCCGAGATTTCATGTGCCTAGTGTGAGGAGATAGAAAATACATTTCGATGCAGCAACTAACTATCAGAGCTAGCGAGAAGGTGGGGGTGATGCTTCAATATATGTCTCTCATGTTCCCACGTGGCCTCATCCTCGGAGTAGTTTTGCCACTGCACCTTGTAGAACTTTACCACACTGTTTCTGGTCACTCTTTCTTTCTCATCTAGGATTTTGACAGGGTGCACAACATAAGTCAAATCTGGCTGGAGGGGAAGCCCTTCAATTTCCATAGCTTCATCAGGCACTCACAAACATTTCTTCAACTGGGAGACGTGAAACACATCATGTACCATAGACAAGATATTAGGGAGCTAGAGTCAATACGCCACTGGGCCACACTGTGCCAAAATCTTGTAGGGATCCACATATCGGGGAGCTAGCTTGCCATGGATACCAAACCAATGCACCCCTCTCATAGGAGACACCTTGAGATACACATAATCTCCCACTCCAAACTACAAAAGCCTTCTATGCTTGTCCGCATAAGACTTCTATTGGCTCTGAGTTGTCTTCAAGTGACTCCAAATAATGGTGACTTGTTCTCAAGCCTCTTTGATGAATTCCAGACCAAAGTAACCATGGTCACCCACTTCAACCTAGTTAAGAGGTGTTCTACACTTCTTGCCATACAGAGCTTCAAAAGGTGCCATGTGAATGCTCTCTTGGTAGCTATTATTGTAAGAAAATTTAGCTAATTTTAGGCATTCATCCCACTTCTGAGGAAAAAATGACACAAGCTCTCAACATATTCTCGAGCACCTGGTTCACCCTTTTAGTTTGACCATCAGTCTGAGGATGATATGTGGAGTTTTTGAGGAGGCGAGTACCAAGGCATTGTTGTAGTTGCTCCTAGAAACAGGAGACAAACACTAACCCTCTATCAGAGATGATAGTAAGGGGAACTCCGTGTAAGGTCACAATCCGATAAAAATATATCTCCGCATACTTCTTGGCTATATATTTGGTGTCCATGGGATGAAATGAGCTGACTTAGTGAGATGGTCCACAATAACCCAAATAGAATCATAGCCCTTGGATGTGCAAGGCAAACCCACCACAACATCCATGGAAATATCTTCCCACTTCCAAACAGGAATGGGCAAGGGTTGCAAATATCCTAGAGTAAGCATATGATCTGCTTTAACCCTACAACAAGTGTCACACTCTGCGACATGCCGGGTGATGTCCTGCTTCATGTTGGACCACAAGTACAAATGGTGTAGATCATGATACATCATGTTGCTGCCAGGATGGATAGATAGCTTTGAATGGTGAGCTTCATTCAAAATCTTCTATTTTAGCTCCTCATTGGATGGGACCACCAGTCTATCCTTGTATCTCACTACTCCCTGCTGATCAACACTAAAGTGGGGGCCATGCCCTTTAGCAATCAATTTTTTGATGTGGGGAATTTCTTTAGGGTCTTCCCTTTGCTCCCAAATAATTTGTTCTAGTAATTCTGAGGTCAATGCAATGTGAGCCAACACCTCTACGTGGTTGAGGGACAAGGGATTTTCCTCAACCTGGTGTGACTTTCGGCTCAAAGCATCCGCCACTACATTGGCCTTTTCTGGGTGATAATGGACTTCCAAGTTGTAGTCCTTTATCAATTCTAACCATCTCCTTTGCCTTATATTCAGCTCAGACTGAGTGAAAATATACTTGAGGCTCTTATGATCCATAAAGATATGCACTTTATTACCCAACAGATAGTGCCACCAAATCTTTAGAGCATGGACCACAGCAGCCAGCTCTAAGTCATGCATGGGGTAATTCACCTTGTGCTTTTTTAGTTGGCGCGAAGCATAAGCTATCACATGCCCATCTTGCATAAGCACACACCCTAGCCTCGTCTTCAAGGCATCACAATATACATCAAAGGGTCGGTCAATATCTGGTTGGGCCAACTAGGAGCAGTGGTTAGAAATGTCTTTAGAGCTTGAAAGGCTTCTTCATAGGTTGGGCTCCAATAAAACTTTGCTTCCTTTTGGAGCAGCTTGGTCATTGGCTGGGCTATCTTAGAGAAATCTAGGATGAAACGTCGATAATACCCAGTGACACCAAGGAACTAATGAATCTGATGCACAGACTTGGGAGATTTCTAATCCAACACATCTTGTACCTTGCTGGGATCTACTGAAACATCGTCAGGTGTCAACACATGCCCCAAAAACTACACTCGATCTAACCAAAATTCGCACTTGCTGAATTTAGCATATAGCTTGTGCTCCCTTAGTTGAGACAGTACTATCCGAAGGTGTTGGGCATGCTCTTCATCATTCTTGGAATAAATTAGTATATCATCAATGAATACTACCACAAACTTGTCTAGCTCTAGCATAAAGACTAAATTCATCAGGTACATGAAGAAGGCAGGAGCATTGGTGAGACCAAAAGACATCACTAGGTACTCATACAGCCCATACCTAGTAGAAAAAGTTATCTTTGGTATATCATATGGTCTGATCTTGATCTAATGATAGCCTGATCGGAGGTCAATCTATGAGAACACCTTGGCACCGACAAATTGGTCGAACAAAGTATCTATGCGGGGCAAGGGATACTTGTTCTTAACTGTTACCACATTAAGAGGGCGGTAATCCACACACATTCATAGAGTACCATCCTTCTTCACGAAAATGGCTGGGCAACGCCATGGTGAAGAACTAGGACAGATGAAACCTTTTTCCATCAACTCTTCCAGCTGCTTCTTCATCTCAGCCAATTCCCTCGGAGCCATCCGGTATGATCATCTAGAGATAGGAGTAGTACTAGGCTCAAGTTCAATGAAGAACTCTACCTCTCTGTCTGGTGGCAACCTTAGAAGATCTTTAGGAAAAACATCCAGGAACTCACAAACCATAGGGATGGGGGTAAGATCAGGAGAGGCTTCAGCATGGGCTGCAAGAGGTAAGACTAGATCTAAGGGTACAAGCAGATACATCATATCCTTAGAAGATGGAAGCCATAACTCAACACTTCTCCGCTTCATATCCAAGACTACCCCATACACCCGCAACCAGTTCATTCTAAGAATAGCATCAATGCCTTGCCCAGGCATTACCATGAACTATAGGCAGTAAGTGTGGGTGTCTAGTACCAAGCTTACTATGTCCATTTGGGTATTGATGAACATTTGCGAATCTACAATATGGATTCTATAGGCATATGGTATAGCCATAAGTGGTAAGTTGTGCTGATCTACAAATCCCATGCTCATAAAGGAATGTGATGCACCAAAATTGAACAACACATAAGCTGGATGGGAATCGATGGTAAACATACCAGCCATCACTGGTTCCTACTGCAATATCTGCTCAGCATCCATGAAATGTACCTATCTAGATCTGCTGGGCACTTTCTTCTTGACCATGGTCCTCCTGACTAGCCTGGAGTTCACCAATGGTTGAGCAGACTGGTTCTAGGGACATGCTCGGGCATAGTGGCCATCTTTGCCACACTTGAAGCAAGCACCAGGCTTGTTCCCAAATCCCTAGCGAGGTGGAACCTATTGTCCTTGAGGCTGCTGAGGCTACATCTGCTGAGTGGGTGCACGGTACTGTGTGGAAGAAGTCTGAGAAGTCTACTAGGGCTACCGAAATGAAGGCCCGCCAGATGATTGATAGGGCCCATGTCGGACAACCTGTACCTTCTGAGTATGAAGGTGGCTGGAAGACCCTACAGCCACCCGCTTCCTCTTCCACTCTACCTGGGAATCCCGCTGCAAGCCTTCCATGGTGATGGCAGCATTCATCAGTGCCCTGAAGGTCTGATAGTTTGCCGTGTATAGCTTCTCCTAAAGGATATAAGAGAGGCCATGAAAGAAGCAGTCCTTCTTCTTCTCGTCAGTGTCCACATGAATGCCAGCATACTAAGACAAGTGATTGAACTTATTAACATAATCCATCAATGTCATACTCCCCTTGCATAGCTCCAGGAACTCAGCCAGCTTCTGGTTGATGACACCAGTAGGAATATAGAACTCTCTAAATGCTGTGGTGAACTCCTACAAGGTTGTTGGATGATCTGGCTACTGCATGGCATGGAAGGTATCCCACCATGCACTTGTAGACCCCAAAAGTTACTGCACTGTAAAGCGCATTTTCTGCTCATTGGCCACGTCAAGCAATAGAAACTTCTGCTCTAGAATCCGAAGCTAGTGCTCCGCATCTAGGGGCTCATCTATCGGTGTGAAAGTGGGCGGGTGGGTTTTGAGGAATTCCTAGTAAGAGGAGGGTCCCTCAGGAAGGCAGGCACCACCCCTGTTCCCACCATTGCCCCATGGCCTCCGTGGGCAAAGCCCATGATAGCTTGTGGCATTATCTCCATGGCACGGGCTAACTCTCGGTGAGCAGCCAATAGCTCCGCCATCATCTCTGCGTGAGTCATTAGAGGCGGTGGTGGTGGAGGAGGAGCCAGAAGTGGAGCCCCATGGCTCTCCCCATTGTGCTCATTGGCCTAGCCACTCTCGACTTGGCCTTCGCCAAGACCGTGGGCTATCCCAGCACTAGAGCTCCCGTGTCCAGACCTTAGATTCATTTGTAAGAGATAGGAACCATCTATTTAGAACAACCTTCTCGATCAGAAGCAAGGAATTAGAGAAATGACAGCACATTTAATTAAAGCATTCTTTTAATTAAGCCTATCACTTTACTAATCCAATTATACATGTAGGGGGAATTTTAGTTTAAGCAAAATGCTATTATCATGATGCATGTATCATCCTATACGTTCACTCAAGCCGGAATATAGCGGCATTCGTAAAATTTTTGGCACATCGCACACTCACTTTTCGTATACTAAGCGATTTCTTACACAACGTAAGTCAGTGTACCTGTAGAAAACTGATTAGATAAAACCAGTGCCTCTATCCTAGATAGACCATATTGCTAGGGCTTATACATATTTAACTAACTTAATCGCGTCCTACTTTTCGCAAAACTTTTGTTTGGTCAAATTTTTAAGTTTTGAAAAAGATAATGAAACTCGTAACCATTATTGGCTCTGGTACCAACTATGGCAGAACCGCCTGAAATAACACACTTACGGAGGTGCTTGTCTTCCACCACACACTAAGCACCCCAAAAGTAAGCTACAGCGGGCGGTATCCGTCGGGCACACCCCAAGGGAGAACCTGAAAAATCCACATTTTTCCCAAGGATCCAATAATGAGAACAAGTTACAATACTTGCCCATTTCATACATCAGAGTTTCTTAAAATTTCATTATTACAATACCAAATGTTAGAGTGCGGCATAATAAATAGCGGAATTTAAAACAAACATCTAGCGATAAGAACGAGGATCCGTCTGAGCCCACCAGAAGAATCCTCCACACAACGGTACTTCTTAAGCATCACCTGCAATAGGGGTAAATAAACCCTGAGTATACAATGTACTCGCAAGACTTATCCGACTAGTGGGATTAATTTCCCGACTCCAAGGAAGATGAGAAGCTTTATGGTTTGCTGGTTTTCTTTTAGCAGAAAGCAATACTAGTAGTGAGTCCTTATTTATGTTATTATTATCATCCGTATTAGGTTATTATCTATCCAGTCTATATAAGCACCTGGTCTATATTCAAGCAAGAGTTGAGCAATCAGTTCCATTTCATCACCTTTCATCTTTCAGTTCTTAGTACGGTGCTAGACCAAAAAACAAGCCGTACCGGATTGCCCGTCGATTCGTGAATCAATGCCCCCAGCTGGGTACCCCAAAAACACATGCCTTACTTGCACCCAAGGCACAAGCAGGACTAACCCATCACCCTCCTATCCTGGGTGTCCAGGTCCCCATCTAAACTTGGACTCCAAGCCCCCACACTTGAGTCCCGGACTTAGTGCAGTGCAAGGACCTCCACCATCCCCGCCTCCAATCAGTCGGTTCGGAAAGAGCCAAATCCATGATAAGAGAGCAACGAGTCTTCCCTACGCCCATACCCAAGTATGTGCTCGGGATAATAGATCTGTGACTTGCTTCGAGACTTAGGCAACGACCGGTCCTTAATTGACATAGATAGGGAAAAAGTATAACCGGACTATGCCCTGTTGGCCGCAGTACACAACCCCTTACACCCACCAATATCCAAACCATATCCCTGCCCGGTCGCCATTTTTCTTTCCACCATTTTATCATGAGTGATCATATTTATCTCCTGAGCAGGACACAACGGCAAGTTACTCATGCTACCGATATCTTGAGCATAGCAACTATTTGACCTATACTAGTAGGACTCATGGGTAGATATATTTATGCACATGGTTTCCATAAAATGCATGTAACCTAAATGCATATCATAAAATAGGAGTTATGCACCAGGGCTTGCCTTGGGCAGGCGATGGGTTAGTAAGGTCAGCACCAAAAGGCTCCGGGGCTCCCTCCTGCATGAGGATCTCCTCCTCATACTCCTCGATGACTTCCTCGTACTCCTGTTCGTTGGCGGGAATGAACTCTACCAACTCATGATCTACATGCATGAAATGATAATGCAATACTTAGTAATATAGCAATAGCGACTCTTAAAATAAAAGTACATCTGTCTAACTACTAAGCTAGTGCTACCGACCACGATACTACATTATCTATTGCTACCAATAACAAGTATGAAGTACGGCATACATCATTATAGCAACTACCGGCATTCTTACTCCTAATGCTGATTTACGTTATATATGATAAAGCAAGGATAATAGCTAGTCTATTTATCATCCTACTCTAAGGCTACAAAATTTACAACAAGTACATAATAATCTAGTGAGCCTACTGTAAAATTTTCATAACCATATCTATCTCCAATCTACCACAAAAATTCCTACAATTATTAATCCACATAATATTAAGCTATCTAGTTTGAATTTATGAACCTACCATAATCCCAGCTAACTATAATCTAACTATACTAACAAGTAGATGGTATTTTTGTGAACCTAACAAAATTGGTCTCACTATTTTTGGACATCTACAAGATTTACTATCATTTTTCAAAGTTCTGTTCAAAACTATATTGAATAAATTTTCAATAATTCGCTAAAATAGAAAAATCGAATCCCTTCTTGCGTGGCCCGCTTCCGAATGGCTTGGCCCACCCCCGAATGCCCACGCTCTCACCCACACACGACCCAGCGGGGCACGGCCCACGCACGCCAGCGGCCCACGGAGGAAAGACCCACGCGTGCCACATTAAGCAAAAGAGCCCTCGGATTCCAAACAATTGTTAACACAGTCCATTCCACTATTCCCTTCTCTCACTGACTCTAGCACTTAGCCCCTTGGTTCGCCTTGAATTTACGTCGTGACGTCCCCGGCCAGGCTTAACAGAGACTGTGACCCTCCCGACCTCATGCCCTGGCCGAGTGCTCGCTCCGGCGGTCATGGTTGACCACCGCGAGGGGAACTCCCCGCCTCACCTCACTGTAGACCAAACGAACATCAGGACGACTTCACTCAAAAGCTAACTCTTTGAGCTCATAGCGTGCACAGTTAATTAGAAAACAGTGGAGTGTTGCGAGGCCAATTTGCAGGGATGACACCTACAGACTTATGGTGGTCGACAACAGTAAAA
This sequence comes from Miscanthus floridulus, assembly GCF_019320115.1. Lineage (NCBI taxonomy): Eukaryota > Viridiplantae > Streptophyta > Magnoliopsida > Poales > Poaceae > Miscanthus > Miscanthus floridulus. The sequence goes on along the minus strand of NC_089582.1, from coordinate 103,576,419 downwards.
AATCAAATTGGTGCCCCTTCCTTGTACCACCGCACCAGTGCCCGGTTAGGCACGACGCTGTCCTTCCACTCGACCACCAAACATGCTCGATACAAAGAAAGGGGGCCAGCGCATCGATTTTTGCTTTGGCGTGGCTCGGCCGGCCAGCGACCTTCTAGGTGACATGACTGGCACATTTGGTATGGCCTCACGCGCAAGCATGAGAACGAGGCAAGCTGGGCAAGCCCACGCACGCGCACAGCCGACGTCAATGGGAGCAGTAGCAGGACGGTAGCGCTGGATGGTGCATAGAGCGAGCGATATGACGTGACGGCGAGTAGTAGCCTCGGGCTGATGTGTTGGAGGAGGGACAGAGTAGCTAGGCATGGCCAGGCCCAGCGCGTGCGCGTGCCATGTGCCAGCACACGGCAGGAGGAGACCCTGGCCGGCAGCACAGGGCAAACGCGTGTGTGTGCGCATGCAGGCACGATGATGGCCGGTGCGGGAGCGTATGTGGCTTGCCAGGGTAGCAACGTGGCACGGCCCGTAAGGCGAGGACAGTGGCAGGGACGGCCAGTGCAGCGGCCCATGCGTGGCGTGCCCGCACAAGCGCGGCAGTGGCGACACGGCCAGCACGGTAGCATGCTAGGCAGGCCAGTGCAGTAGTGACAGGCCGAATAGGGTGGTGACCGCGCCCCAGGCGCTGGCATGGCTCAACCCGTGCCTTGCACACTTTTTAAAGCTATTCAAAAACTCAAACCCAATGATTCAAGAGTCAAACCAGTGATTTTACACTCAAGAGGGTACCTAGGGCTGTCGAACTAAACCAAAGCATCATGCCACCTCTTAACCCGATCGCTCTACAAAAATTACCGAACATGGCTTCGTCGACCCATTTACAGACTTACGCAAAACGACTAAACCTCGAACGGTTTCATGTCAGATTCCATTTCTGAGCTACTTGATATACTAGCTAGCGAACCTCGTCCTCGACCGCACGTATTTCATCATCGCCTACGAAGTTCGTACTACAACTTTATCAAAGTTCACATAAACATTATATAACATTTTTGTTCGATAAAAATTCGCTTAGAATACTAAATGATATTAATCGACATGAAATGTAGCATTTGTTTCTTGTTTCGGATGAACGTTTCAAGTGTCGTACGTTGATTTATACCCTATATTACACCCATGTACAAACAAGTATGATGCTCATGCAGTATTTTAGCAAGAACTGTATAATGTAACACCGAGAGTGTTACACATGCACAATGGCGGTGGAGCCAGATGGGGGTTCAGTCGACCTATGATAGGTGGGGCCTTCCCTCTTGGGTGTAGGGCCTCTTGCATTCATCTAGAGTGGGTAAGTGTTCTCCTTTTTCTCTTGGCACTTCGGTTTCTTGCAAGGTGGGTCCTTCAATCCATGTGATCTCATCTCTAGCCATTGAGAGAAAACACACTTGTGATCTAAGGGTTGATATTGCTCTAGAAGTGTTTGGGAGGTTCATGGGAGGCTTGAGAGGGGCAGTGGGCCCATAGGGTGGTCGGTCGACCCTCTATGTGGGCCCACAACCACCCAAAGTCCTTTATTTTCATACCTACAAGCAAATAATGACATGTACATGTGGATACAAGTTATTTGTACCAAAATCACTACTTCCTTGCTTGTTATCTCCTAGAAAGGATGTTTTGTTGATGATTTTGACTTTGTAAATATGTGATGAAATTACTGTCAACACGGACCTAAGGCGTTGCTCCGAGCAGCCGATCACCTTCGACGGGAGCAACCACCTCGACCATGTCGTGGAGGCCAGTCATTTTCCCCTGGTGGTCAGCGCGATAATAGATACCGTCAGGACAAAGATCCTCATGGACGCAGGTAGCGTGGCATCAACATCCTTTACAAGGATGCTTTTGACAGATTATAGATCAATCCTAGAAAGCTTCCCACCTCGGAATCTCCCTTCCACGGGATCGCACCCGGGCGGCGCGTGATGCCTTTGGGCATTATTGTCCTCCAGGTCACTTTTAGCGACTCCACACACTGCTACAAGGAGACACTCTCTTTGAGGTCGTCGATTTTGAAGGACCATACCATGCCATACTAGTCTCTTTCTTTTTACACTATTCATTAATTAAAAAATTAATTCAGGTAGCTCTAAGTTAGATCATTGATTCAACTAGATCTAAGAGCAAGTTTAATAAAGTTGAATATAACCAAGTCAAACTAGCAAAAGACTAGCTTAACAAATAAGCTATACAACAATCTGGTCCCTTCTTCTCTACCAAACACAATTCTTTATTATGCATGGGCCCCATCCACTCTTTCCCTCCCTTCCCTCTCCCCACCCTCTTGGGTCACGGTCAACACATCCGTCTATAAGCTCCTTGTCTTTCCCTGTTTCTCTCCTTCCATCTTAGATTTTGCTAGTTTGTCTTGACTATAAGTAAGTTGACATGGCTTATTGTACTTGCTCTAAGTTAGATTATTGATTCAACTAGCTCTAAGCTAGAGCATTAAAGACGTCTAACATAAGGCTAGTTTGGAATGGAGGATTTCTAAAGGAAAAAAGCAAAGGAATAGATTACTTAGGAAAGTTTTCTTAATTTGGTGTTCAGAACAAAAGAAATATGCATTTGTTTTTAGAGGAAAGGGCAACCTTGCTTCACAAAACGCTAGGAAAAAAGCATCTAAGGAAACCCAAAGAAAAAATTATGCAATGTTTTCTCATGTTCTAAAGCCTGGAACCTTATTTCTTGGGCACATGTAACATTCCTATTTTTCTGTAACCTAAACACCCAAAGTTTCTATTGTGTTTTCAAATCATGTAGTTTTCTACTTTTCGCTCTATTATATTCATGTGTTTCTCTCCGTTCCTTTGTTTTGTACATTACTCTCCGTTCCTTTGTTTTGTACATTATCGTATTCCAAACAGGTTCTTAAAAACAAATCGATTTGTTCCTTGTCCCTGTCTCACGATCTACCGCACAAATTCTGTGCCTAGAAACAGTTCCCAAGACCTTATATTACGGTAGATAGCCGTAGCCAACCCTGCATCTGTTTTCAGTGCTGGTTTGCCAATTGCCATTGACCCTCGAAGTTTGAACACCAAAGAAAAGAATAAGGACGCGTTTAGTTGCCCTCAAAGTTGGCGCCACCAAAATTCCAAGGGCACTGTAGCGCAATGTAGCATTTTATTTGTATTTGATAGTAATTGTCCAATCGTTGACTAATTAAGCTTAAAATGTTCGTCTCGTAAAGTACAACCAAACTGTGCAATTAGTTTTTAATTTCATCAACATTTAGTACTCAATGCATGTACCATAAATTTGATGTGACGGATAATCTTCTTTTTGCATAGTATCAAAGTTTGGATTATGGAGTAACTAAACAAGGGCTAAGCTGGTTTGGGCCGACCAAAGCACTGTCCTTCACTCCTTCAGACTTCAGTCGTTCACTCCCCATTTCCTACCGACGGCCGAGGGGGCCACATCCTTTGGCTTTTCTCCCGGTTTTGCCCCCCGGCCCTGCCGAGCTCCAGCAGGGGAGGCGCTGCGCTCCACTCCGCTTCACGCCAGATCCAACCTCACCAGCTCGCCCCCATGGCCGCCCGTTTCCTCCTCGCCGTTGCCGTCGCTCTCCTCCTCCGCCCCGGGGATGCGTCCGTGCACGAGTACCGCGGGCTCAGCTTGGCCAACAAGGGCAACGCCTTCATCCTCCACGCCGGCAGCGAGGGCCTCTACGCGGCCTCCCACGCCAACACCACCGCCGAGGACGACGAGGACGCCGCCGCGCTGCCCGACGCCTTCATCCGGTAATGTGCTAGCCAGTAGCCGTTCCAGTTCGCTATCCGGTGGCAAATTTTGTTTGATGCGTGCGTCTGCAGTACAAGGGGTTGGCTGCGGTACAGGTACAGCGGGGGTAGATGCTGGCAGCCGGGTGGATCTTGGATCCTACCGACCTGGGCACTCTGCCGCCCGACACTTGGATGGGTGCGGGTTTTGCGGGAATTTAGTAATCTTGCGTCAAGGTGTGCAGCTACTGTTATGTCGGTGGCGGCTGGGAGTGTTCATCTGTATTGCCCTGAGTAGCATTTACCACGCGGGATACGAGAATTATAGCTAAATAGGGTGACTTTGGGTTATCACTTTGCCAATGATGAAAATCAGTCAACATTGGGTGACATTGGAGAGGAACAACCTCAAGCACGTGTTTTGTACTTGTTCAAATGCAGATGCATCTCATAAGCGCAATAGAAAAGAAGTTGTGCTGTTTTCTCCATGCAAATATCAATTTGCAAGCCAGGCTTGTGGTGATCATTTCCAAAAATGCTGCGAGCTTTCTATTTCTTGAGTTTGTATTTACTTGCAAGCTGATTACTCTTCAGCGAGTTCAGTTTTCATCTTCGAAATCATTTATTTAGTAGCGGTACAAGTATATTGACCACTGTCATGCAGAAATACGCACATGCATTTTACATCTATTCAATTGAGTATAATCTGACACTTGGATTCAGATATTTGACTTTTGCATTTCTACCATTTTTCAGGTTTGACAAGATTACTTTTAGGCGACCAGAAGATACTAACGATTCTGTGAAGGGGACCAGTTCAGCTAAGGTTCAGGTACTTGTTTTTGAGATAGAAGACCGTGAAATGATTGGTGGATCAGCGTATGGAGGTCAGAAAGCTATTTGTTGTACTTCAGATCTTGCGAAGTTAGGAGCTTGCACAGAAGGTTCTGTCATCTACCGCCCATCCCAAGTAAATCCTGGTTGGCCAAAGTTGTTTGTTGCATCTTTTGATGGAAGCGATCTGATCGCAACGCTACCATCAAGGACCATTCCAATTACCAAAACTGGGATGTACAATATGTACTTTATACACTGTGATCCATCACTTGCTAGTTTGGAAATCGAGGGGAAAACCATATGGAAAAATCCTACTGGGTACCTTCCGGGTCGGATGGCACCTCTTAAGAACTTTTTTGGACTGATGTCTTTTGCATTTGTCGTACTTGGGATCTATTGGTTTTATCAGTACATGAAATCTTGGAGAGAGGTTCTTCCACTTCAGAACTGTATTACTTTTGTGATTACACTGGGCATGTTTGAGATGGCATTGTGGTATTTTGAGTATGCTGAGTTCAATGAGACTGGAGTTCGGCCAAAAGGCATCACATTTTGGGCTGTCACGTTTGGAACTGTCAAGAGGACGGCCGCTGAAGTTATTGTTCTCATTGTCTCAATGGGATATGGTGTCGTCACGCCTACTTTGGGTGGCTTGACATCAAAAGTGGTCATGCTTGGTGGAACATTCTTTCTAGCAACAGAAATTCTTGAATTGGTAGAAAATCTTGGTGCTGTTAATGATCTATCTGGAAAAGCTCGTCTGTTCTTGGTCTATCCAGTGGCCATTTTAGATGCTGCATTTGTTATTTGGATATTTATTTCTCTAGCTAAGACCATTGGTAAACTTCAGGTGGGCAAAACCTCTTCTTATTAGTTCCCTTGCATTATCAGTATTGCTACACTATATCTTTTGTGCTTGCATTAATTTTTTCCCCAGGCACTGACTTATGTGATACAAACACTAATGTTTCCTAATCTTTGGTGTGAATGATAGGCAAGAAGGTTGATGGCCAAACTTGACATTTATAGGAAATTCGCAACTGCATTGATCATATCTGTTCTGGTGTCTGTTGGGTGGATTGGCTATGAGGTATGCTTATTTATGTCAAAGCCGTATTCTAACTCCAGAATTATAAGGGAATATTGTTGCATCTCACAAAATTAGATTGGTTCCTCTTCAGTGTTTGCAGCTGGAGACCAGGAGTGTAACATTAAACTGCACCTTTCTACTTTCAAGAATCTGTCCATTTTGTCTTGTTTGGATTCATTTGTTTGCACCTTACTTGGTTATGCATCTGTTTCATTATTTCTGAAGTCATTGATGTCATTGCAATTTCTTTCATGCAGATTTACTCCAAATCAACAGATGTATTTAATGAACGATGGCAGCATGCTTGGATTATTCCTGCCTTCTGGCATGTCTTGTCTTTCTTACTTCTTTGTGTCATTTGCTACCTGTGGGCACCTTCACAAAACTCAATGAGGCACGGTCCTAATCTTTTTGTAACTTTTCAGCTGGACAATGTTTTGGTTATATATACCATCTCATTGGTACTTCTGGTTAAGAATGGAAAAACCTTATAGATTTTTGGCTTTTCTTTTCAGATTTTCTTACGATGCAAGTGAATTCTTTGATCGAAAGGATAATCTCTCATTAATTAGGCCAGCACCCAGTGCTTCCAAGAATGGATGGAGTTCATCTTCTACACCAGAGCCCAAAGCTAAAAAGGACATGAATACTGTAGCAGATATTGAAGGTGATGATGAGGAAAACAAAAGGGAGTAGAACGTACTGTCAATTTGATTAGGGGAGGGTATATTTGAGATCCATTGAAGTGGGTGCTAGAGCAATTTTGGTATTTATGAGAGGATTGACCATGCTAGTTATTATTATTAATGGAGCACGCCACTTGAGGTTATTTCTTTCTTTGGTTCTTTACCACCATAGTTCTTCGCATGGCCAGTTATGCTGTTATCATCATAGTCTGAATGATGGTATATGATAGAAACAATTAGTCTGATGTATAATATTTATATTGTTGACACCATATTGCTTCTGGTCCGTGTAAACTCTACATATGCTACGAATGTAGAGAATAAATTGTTTTGCTGGATCTTTGTTACGAAGGGCGGGCCTGGTGCAAACGGTAGAGTCTTACTGCTTGTGATTGGAAGGTCTTAGGTTCGAGTTACGGTCTTCTTGCATTGCACAGGCGAGGGTAAGGCTTGTCACTGACACAATTCTCTAGACCCCGCACAGAGCGGGAGCTCACAGCACTGGGTACACCCTTTTTTTTTAGAATTTCACTTGGTTGTCTAATGTCTCAATATGCTTTTGTCATCAGACATGATCTGTAATTGGTTAGATACATGGGGTCAAAAGCAACAATAAGGCTATCTCATTTAAACCTTTGAATTCGTAAATGTTAAAAGACATTTCCTTGATGGTCCTTTTTGCCTTAGTACAAGGGATACGATTGTATAAATTGTAAATCACACCTATACAATTAATTTCTGCCTTCTAGAAAGAACTTCACTTGGCACACTGGTCAGTGTGATGTCCCAATTGGTTTACGGATTGATGCTCGGCAGATCAATCCAAAAGTAACGTCGTTTTAGGCCTTTCGGAAATATGCCCTTGTTTGATCAGCCAGTTATGATCGGTTAATAAAACTACTATAGTCAAACCAGTTGGCATTGTTTGCTTCGGTTCTTCCTGTCGCCGACGTGCATTGGACCAATCGAGGGAGGCAGGCCGCAGGCAGGGAGCATTAGGGCAGTCCCAATGAAGAAACGGGTAGTTTCTACAAGATAGGATACCGCACAAAAAAAAAAAGTACTATTTTTCAACTCATGGTTTCTATGAGTAATAATTATTCTCTCTCTCCTAACTCTATCTTCTTCTTCCAATGGGAGTGCGATACGAGCTCCCTAGAAACTGGTGGTTTCTCCCCAATAGCGATTTCATGGTTTCTTGGTGCATTTGATCAAGAGTAGACCTGATTTCTTCATGAAGAAACCATTTCTATGATTTTTACTCTCTTTCTTCATTAATTACGTTGCCATGTCAGCATTTTGCCTACGTGGCAAGTTATTTAATGAAGATAGAAACTATCGTCAATGCACCGTTAGAACTGCCCTTACAAATTTACACCATCCTTTCAGCGCATGGCCATCGGAGGAATGATTCCTGGTCTCTCGAGAATGTCAGTGCTGAGTGCTCCAACATGGCCAAGAACCACATGGCCGGGGGCCGGCCTACCTCCGGCAGTTCGAGTTCGGCACCCAACAAAAGCCGAAACCGCTGGACGGCGGTCGTCTGCTCGCCTCTGCACTGCATGTGCGCGGCTGATTGGACGGACGGCAGCCGCTGGCGGCAGTTGGCAGCGGCCGCGTCCGTGCCCCGAAGGCCCGAACCGAGCCGAGCCGCCCGACCACTATCCATCCGGTTGCCGGTGATTGATGGGGATCTTGCCAAAGCAGTGGCCGGCAAAAACGCGACCCCAGATTCCGCCGCCTCGGCTCACGGGACACACGGCGGCACAAAACGCGCGCTTCTCACGGTCACCGGTCACGGGGGCTTGCACAAACGGCACGGCACGCCTCGCCCCTGTCCCCGCTGACTGCTGGTCTGCTGCCCTTCCTTCGCCCAGGTCCAGGAATGCGTCGACTGCAAACTAAACTCTTCAGCCTTCAGGAGAGACTGGGGTTTCTGTTTCTGGCTTTACTATACGTTGCTCTGATCCTGCGCTTGTGCTTGCTCCATACAGTGCTACATCTGGCTAGAGTGGTATAGACTGCTAGAGTAGGTGTTACCAGTCATTAGTCAATTGATCATGATTGATGGAGTCAGCAGCCGGCTTGCCTGATGGTAGTAGCTGACTGGTGTTATTTTCTTTTCAAGTCAATCATTCTATCTGCCAGGAACTGCGGTCTCATGTTTGATTCAGTTGGAGGAGAATTCATTGACGCGCCTGTAGCAAGCTGGTATTCTTCCTATTCGGGGATGAAGTAACACATCAAGGCAGAAATGCCTGCACAACATGGTTGAGCAGAGTCAGTCCGTTGCACTTGGATACAAACACAAAGCTCGCGGGTAAGGTGAAAACAGATTCTCAAGTTCATAACAATCTGAAAAAGGAGTATTCTGATGGCAAAGATCAGTAAAGGCAGGCCATTGTTGTTTTCACTCTGGCGATAAGACTGAAGAGAGGTGTACAGTGAAATATAGTGAATTGATGAAGTGATGGGCCATCGATATTAGCTTAGTACCTTACAGTTCAATGCTTATAAGTGTAACTGATTGCAGCATATAACAATGCTAAATAGAGAACGAAACAGTGACTGGCACCACATGTCATCACAGGTATTCAATAACTACCCTGTTACTAACCGACCAAGCACATGTCACGACTTACATAATAGCCACTTGTAACTACAGTTCACCGTCTTTTATTTCTCAGGTTGAAGATAAATTCTAGGGAATTGTATTCACAACATCTAAATGGAATAAATTCTAGGGAATTGTATTCACAACCTCTACATGGAATACCAACTGCCATACGCACAGATTTCGAGTCGTGACTACGCTGCAATAAAGTAACTTGAACTCTTTGTTAAAGTGCAATGTTGGCTCTTAGTAGCTTTCACTACTGTTTCAATTCCTAGTTAATCTGCAGAGAACCAGAGGAATGGTTTTTATGTAACAATTCTATATGAACTGTGAAGTGTATATTAACATGATGTGTAACATGAGTTGCTTAACTCGCCTTGAAGCAATAAACAGAATAAAAAACATGATATTGACATGATGTAAGTGTTTGATCAGCACGCCATATTATTAGTAGATCGAGAAAGTAAACAATTTATAAGGTTTAAAGCATAAGGTTTTATAATGGCCCTAATTAAAATAAGCCCATTGACATACTACAACCTACTAGTGTGCTGCAAGAAACTTGAACTTACCATTTCGCTGCATAGCAGTAGAATCCTACACACATTTATGTGTGTCATGGGGGTCCAAGGTGCGGCAGTAGTCCCCAAAATAAGTAAGAGAAAATAATGATACAAAAGAGTAAATGCCAGCTTTTTCTCATTATTGAAGAGAAATGAGCAAACATCTTTCTTATTTTTCAGTCAGGTAGAATGTTTGCATGGAAAATATGACTGTAACTTTAATTATAGACATTGTAGCTGTATAGTGACTAATGCTATATTGCACCCTTATTCGCAAAGACATGTAAAGCAGAAAAATCCTCCAAACATATATTTCAAGGCCAGAAAAATGGCATTGCGAAATTGCATCATATGTGCATAGCCTTAGCATTACAATTTCTTTTTGCACCTCATCTATCAAGCAGCATTCTTCAGATACATGTGAACCACCAAAACGATGATACAACATTCCTAAATGTCAAACAGATACAGAAGTTACAACTTACAACTATGTTACATGGCTAAAAGAACATTCCTATATAAACACGCTACTCACAAGAATATAAACAAGTGTAACAAATGAAAAAAGATCGCTTACAGTGGAAGAAGAAATGGGACTTTTGACAGCTTTTTATCAAGATCCTGACCCCGTTTCAGATTACCTCTAGTCGAAGAAATCATCACCAACTATAACCCTCTGCCACAGGAGGACAAAACAAAAGACCCAACTGCATTTGTTGGCCTGTCCCCAAAGAATTAAAGAATACATTGCAAGAAGACTAAGCTTTTTCAAGCCATCTTTCATCCATGAGATCTCCTCCTGTTATGCGGTGGTGGTGGAGATCCCTCAAAGAAATCTGCCAATGCTATCTCAAGATCCTCAACTGTGTACTTGATGTACAACTCAGGGTGCCTGCTGTTCTCTATGTGATGCCGGAACCTGCCAAGGAAGGATCGATACGCTGGGAGCAGCTTCTCCGAAATTGAGATCCTAAGCTCTTCTCGCAGTTGTCTGTCTGGCACATACCACACAGACTGGACCCTGTGTGCCTCGTCAAATGCAGCATTGAAAGCCTTGAATCGCTCCCGTAGTGCCGATTTGGATATTCCAGACGAAAAGCCACCACTAACATGGAGGCCCTCATCTCTGAGACAATTCAGGATCTTCAACCATGCAGTTCGCTGGTAGCTTGTAGCTGCCTGCCGGAATTTCCCTGTGAGCCGCTTCAAATACGCATCCCCAATTAGCCCCCGAAGTTCAGCTGAATCCTTTACTTTGTGCACGATGTAGTGCACATTGTTCATAAGGAACAAGTGAGACAGTGCTGCATCCTTGTAGAGTGACGCCTTGCTCTCAAGGTTGTGTTCAAGAACAACAGTAATCCAGACAAGATGAGTGGCAAGGGGCAACTGGCTGTCAGGATCGGATGGGTCAAGATCAGGGAAGGCCGGTGTAGCCTCATTGCCCTCAGCAGCAGTCCGGGAGCTAGCTGATGGCCGTGAGATGATAAGCTCAGAGAGGGTAGCCTTGTAGTCCGAAATGAGGGTGCTGTAATTCATAACATAGCGAGTGAGCGGGTGGATGGTGCCGCCGGGCACTGGAGTCTTGGATGGGTCGCGAAGCACCGCGTTCTCAAACTCCGAGAGTATCCCACGCACGGCATCGGCCAACCGCGACCTGATCTCGGCGGCCTGCACGTATATGGATTCGGCGGCCTTGGAGGCGGCAAAGATGTCGGAGATGTCAGGCAACATATCGGAGAGCGCGTCGTGGAGGTCAATGATCTTGAACAGCTTCTCCGGGGAGCGGCGCCCGATGCTGATGGCCTCAGCGAAGCCGAAGAGCTGCAGCGCCGCGCCCTTGACGGCCTCAGCGAAGGGCGCGTCGTCCGCGGCGGTGGCGGTGGCGGTGGAAGTGCACAGCGGGAGGTCGTGGAAGATGTGGAAGCAGAGGCGGCGCTCGCTGGCGAAGACGCCCCGGACGGCGGCGCGGGCCGCGCGGATCCAGCGGCGGATCTTAGCCTCGAGGGCGTCCCACTCGAGCCGCTGGACGTCGCCGATGCTGAGCTTCTCGACGCCGAGCCGGCGCAGGGCGGAGTCGACGGCCGGCTTGCGGACGGAGGCGTACACCTGGACGCACTCGCGGCCGTAGCCCGCGGCGGCCATGCGGGAGGCGATGGCGTGGAGGTCGGCGATTGCGTCCGCGGGGAAGAGGTCGATCTCGCGGATGCTCTGCAGGGAGCGGTAGCTGCTGCGCCTGCCGACGGAGGACGACGTCACGGAGCTGTCGTCGTCGTCCCCCGCGGGCGCCGCCGCCTCGGTGGCGTCGGAGTTCCTCCGGTCGCTGCTGGACATCGAGAGCGAGCTGAGGCCCGCGAGCGCCTCGATCTCGAGGTCGAGCGCGCGCGCCGACAGCACGTGGCGGAACTCGTCCTCGAGCCGCGCCATCGCGACCTGAAGGGCGGTGCAGGCGGCGCCGCCACCCGCCGACGAGGCGCGGCGCGGGCTGCCGGCGGAGGCCGGCGGCGGCGACGGCGGCGGCGCCAGGCGGCGGAGGTCGTCCACCGCCCGGAGGAACCGCTCCGCCTCGGCGCGGTCGGCGGCGCTGTCGAACAGCATCTGGTCGTCCCCGCCCCCGCCCCCGCCGGACGAGGACGCCGCCGACGCCGTGGAGTCCCACCGCATGACCACCCTCTCCGCGGCCTCCAGCTCCTCCGCGGCGGATCCCTCCATGCTGGCCGGCCGCCGCCTCGGCTCCCTCCCCCTTTTCCCCTCCCAGTTACGGTGCCGCAGCACAACCCTCACCGAGTTGTCGCAGTCCCCACCACTCCCACACCGCTTTCGCGCGCGCGCGCGCGGAGGCGGAGCCCGCGATGAGTGAGTGGTGGCAGTACGCTACTCCCAGCGATTCGCGGCGGCGAAGCGAGGAGAGGAGAGGAGAGGACAGAGGGGGGCGCTGTATGCTGGCCCCCGCTAAAGACCGGCCGGCCGCTTTATGTAATCCCCCTCCTCGTTCATCTCATCTCGGCGATTTGGCTTCGTTCGTTCGTTCGTTTGGGCTTCCTTTCCTGGTTAACCAACCGGCAGGCGGCGATTACTGGCTGACAGCGGCCGGCACTGATTGGTGGGGGCACGCCTCTGCGGTCTGCGGGTGCGGGCCAGCGTTAGCGTGGGACCAAGGTACCAGTGGCTAGCTGGTTCCTGAGCCTGTGCCTCGTCCGTTGCCGTTCCGGCAGCCTTGTGACTTGTGAGGAATACGTACAGTCACAAGTTCGCGTCGCATTTGCATCCTCGGATCGAGAGGTCACGTATACCACACGTTGGTGCGACTCTTTTTTTTTTTTTTTTTTTTTTGGCCTTGAGGCAGCCTTGACATGGTCAGGATCATCATTACGACCAGAGCCCAGCTGATGAGACCGGCCATCGGAGCGCACTGAAAAAAAGGTAACGGGTGACCATGGACTCCTGAAAACAAAGTTGTTGGTTGCTAATCTGAGTTGAGGAGACAGTTATGAAACGAACACATCAGGTGATGGTGATGATGATGATGATGGGAAGCAGGTAAGCTGACAGCTCATTCAGCTGGGTCTCGAGTGGACGGCACAACCGCAACAGCAGTGCAAGTGCTCCGCCGCGCCGCTTCTAGTGCAGTCTGGCAAGTGCATGCCAGGAAGGATCAATCGTATCGGCCTAATAAACCAACACACCGAGGCCAAACTGATCAAACTGCTGATAAATCAACCTCGGATAGTCGAGATATTATATGCACGATGATTGTTCAAAGCAAGCTTCTTTTTACCTCTTATATAAATTAAATATATAGAATCTAAATCTGCTTAGAATTTAGTGCATCAAATCCTAAATGTAAAACTTTTCTTATTCGAACTTGAGGAGTTGAGGCGTGGCGCCCTTACATGAGAAATCAGAAATGACAGGGAAACTTAACCTATGTGCCGCCTTGACTTATTACCGTTTCAGTCAAATTTGTGATTTTCGTCCTTTCAGAATCAGAGAACTACTCGTGTGTGCACTTGTTTGATTGTTTCTAGCTCATCTTCTTTTCTCGCCTTTGACCGCTGCTAAGCACAGCTTAGCCTTCTTTAGTTCGGATAAAAACTGGCTACTAGTTTCCAAGTCTAGTTTCACATTTAGGATTTGAAGGACCGAAAAAATTCTAGATCTGCACTGAGTCCACCACTAATCCTCTACCTACTCAATGAAGTGCTTTGTTATTAACCTACTGGCAGGTGGCAACCATGCCAAATAGGCCATATAAGGATATGCAAGTAGCGATGAGTTTAATTTTTTTTTACCACATGTATAGTATTACCGGAGACATTATAATCTTACTATATGTGATGTTAGGGATGAACATGCATGGAACCATTTTATTAAGGTCAGTTAATCTAATAATTTTTACTAGCTCCACTTCCACAACAACTCTATTATATAAAATAACAAATCTATCATTTAAAATCGAATATGGCATTACACTAATACCCGGGTTGGATCCTTAGAATTGAAATCCATTCTAATAATCATAATTTGACACAGATCGATTAAGCCAATATGGTTGTATGCGGAATATATTTGTATGTTATTGTTGCCCATATGAAGGAGATATTTATGTGCTGCATTTCTGTTGAATCAGGGCAAGCCGAAGAGTGTATTGTAAGTTACAGAATAGAAACATAACATGATTATCTATATAATAAATTTTCATGTCCCGCCTTATGAATTTAAGATAGGCTTCTATCTAAACTTTGAAAGGTTATGGAATATTAAATTTCAAGCTAAATAGTCTAGTCCATTAAGTAATTTTTAATTTCTCCAAATAAAAGGATCAACACGGCCCCTTAGAGGTTAGGCAGAACGAAACCTCAATGAACCCCAATCCCAGTGACAGGTGCTCCTAGCTTCACTTCGCCCCTTTGTGATACGGACGCATGCAGGTACGGTGGTGATAGATCACGCTCTCTTCTCCTAGAACATAGCTTAACCAAATTCAAAAAAAAAAAAACATAGCTTAACATCCATCAATAGTTAGCCCTGTCAATTGAAGTAGGCCGGGTACATATATATCATATGAATATCGTAACTGTCGTTTTGGAACTGAGCCGTCTGTGCTCGATCGCATAAAGATTCGTTAGAGAACGACGTGAATTTAATTTAAAACGGCCGCCAGGGAGCCCCTGCCGATATTTCTAGAGAGAATTCTTGTGAGTCATTATAAAAGGTTGTAATTTCTTGTGAGTCACTGAAAAAGTTCGGTGAACTTTAGCGCCACTGTTCTAATTTTTTTTTACCCTCCATGCCACTGCCGTCAGATTGGACTCTAACGGTGTCAAACTGTAAGTGTGAAAAATCAAAAATACCCTTAGGTCTAAATATGTCATTATTTTTTTTGAGCATCTTAACGACTTCAAATAAAAAAAACTCAAAACTAGAAAGTTATAGATCTCGTCGAGATCTATAATTTTCATATAAAAATTATCTTCATTTAATTCCGCAAAAAAAGATATGATTTGATATGATTAATATATCTTAGAAAAATCATATTTTTTGCGGTATTAAATAAAGATAATTTTTATATGAAAATTATAGACCTCGACGAGATCTACAACTTTCTAGTTTTGAGTTTTTCCATTTTAAGTCGTTAAGATACTAAAAAAATTAATGGCGTATTTAGACCTAAGGGTATTTTTGACTTTTCACACTTGCAGTTTAACACCGTTAAAGCCTAATCTGACGGCAGTGGCATGGAGGGCAAAAAAAAATTAGAGCAGTGGCGCTGAAGTCCGCTGAACTTTTCCAGTGACTCACAGAAAATTACGATGTTTTTTAATGGCTCATAAGGAATTCCCTCCTATTTCTTCTTCGGTGTCCTGTCTAGACGAACACATGGACACGCATCCAGAGCCTTGTGTTTTGATCGAAGGAGATTGGAAACATCACAGGTAACCGAAATGCCTGAGCCTCAAGGCCAGGGATCCATCCATGATCCGCCAACGAGACAAAGGAAAAGGGTCAACAAAAGAGCAGCAAATTGTCAAGTACTGTATTACGTTCCACTTGTGAATGCAGTACGCTTTCGCAGACTTCCTTTAGAGCCGCTGTTGGCTTGTGCATGTTTCAGCCGTGCAATCACACTGCAAGTGTGCAACGCAACCAGCTGCGATGGAATATTTTGTGTGTGCGTGCTTGTAGAAAAAAAAAACTAATGATCGATTTTGTGTGACTGGCATAGTATAGGGGCTAGGGGCCCCGGCCCTCTCAGACGATGATGTGGTTGGTGCAGCGACTGAAGCCTTAACTAAATGAATTATTTGTGCTAGCTCCTTAAAAAAAAGAATCATTTTAGCTCCTACCGAAAGTACTCATGGCGGACGTAATATGCATGATATAAGACGCGCGCGCGCGCGTGTCTCTCTCTCTCTCTCTCTCTCTCTCTCTCATAGTGTACGTGAAACTAGCCAGGAGTAAAAATTTAATTGAGAAGAGCATGCCCAGTCGAACCAGGTCTTGTATTGTGACCTAAAGAGAACACCATAGAAACATGATACTAGTGTAAAAATCAGTTGGAGCCATTAGGATGTAATAATGTGTTTGGTGGCCTGACAGCTACCTATAAACGGTGGTAACGTAGAAGTGCACATGCCTGCCTTTAATTGTTGGAGGCCGTTGATCGAGTGGCAATAATAGGATGCGTAAGTGAATGCGAAAAGGAAAGCTACCGGATGTGTACATTCACAGTTTCTTTCTCGAAGACAAGAAGTTTGATTTCTCCATGGCGCCACACGGAAAAGGGAAAACGATGGTCAGCCCCATCATCGGTTCCTAGTTTCCTAACCGGCCAGTGGAGAGTGGAGTGCCGTTCCTGACAGGGAAGCGGGAAGCCATAGCCATGCATGCATGCCATCCAGCATCCTGCATCCAGGCTCCATCTGCCCTTCTGCAGCCTGCAGCTACACGCGGATTCCCACGCACATGGCTCGTTGTAGCTGCTAGAAACCTCGTCGGTTCTGTGTTAACCCTCGTTTAGTTCGTGAAATTTGGAAGTTGGGGCTATTGTAGCACCTTCGTTTTTATTTGGTAAATAGTATCCAAACATTGACTAATTAGACTTAAAATGTTCGTCTCGTAATTTTCCATCAAACTGTGCAATTAGTTTTTCTTTTCGTCTACATTTAATGCTCCATGCATGGGCCGCAAATATTCGATGTGACAGGTACTGTAGCAACTTTTTAGACTTTAGGTCCAACTAAACGAGGCCTTACCGTGTGGCGGGGCTTGTTGCAGCCGTTGGCTCGCTGATAAGTCGGGGCTGACAGCTGACAGTATTGATTTGTTGTATGAAAAGAGTACTGTTCGTTAGCTTAAAAAAAATATAGCTTATAAACGAGCAAGCATGATGAAAGCTGAGGCGCATGTGAGCGAGCCCCACTATATAGCATATCGAGTCGGTCCATGCGTATGAGGCTCTCGCGGCTCTGTGTTCTCTTGTTGCAAGCCTCTTCGGCCAAGAGGATATACGAATCCGGTAAAGACGGTGTAGAGCATGTCGGGTAAAATCAGAGGACGAACTAAAGCTAGTAGTACTAGCAAGGAGAGTTTGAAGACGAAGGTTTAAGAAGAAGAGAAAAGAGAGGAGGAGGGCGTTGATTTGATTTGAGAAGAGTGGCTGTGTTTGTTCCCACTCCTAAACTTGAGTTCCTGTCACATTGGGTGTTGGACATATGCATATAGTATTAAATATAGACTAATTATGAAACTAAATGCATAGATTGAGACTAATTTGTGAGACGAATTTTTTAATTCTAATTAGTCCAAAATTTGACAATATGTGCTACAGTACATGACAAATTAATAAGGCTTAATAAATTCGTCTCGCAGATTACTGAGTATATATATATCTGTAATTTATTTTATTATTACTACCCAAATATTCAATGTGACACCCCTAAACTTTAATCCTAGATTCAACTAATACGAATCCTACACGTAGATAAATGTACTACTACTATGACTAAGGTCTTGTTTAGTTTCAGGGTATAAAGTTTTGGAGTATCACATCGGGTGTTACATAGAGTGTCACATCAGGTGTTTAGATACTAATAAGAAAATAAATTACGGAATCTGTCGGTAAACCGCGAGATGAATTTATTAAGCCTAATTAACCCGTCATTAGCATATGTGTGTACTGTAGTACTTTATTGTCAAATTATAGACTAATTAGGCTTAAAAGATTCGTTTCGTAAAGTAGTCATAATTTATACAATTAATTATTTTTAATCTATATTTAATACTCTATACGTATATAGAATATTTGATGAAATAGAGTATAAACTTTTAGGGATAACTAAACAAGATAAGGTGCAGAGCAATTGTCAGCTAAAATGTAGCGCTGGACCAGAATGGATCGCAGATCTCGAGGCTGCATGAGCAGCTAGTGACAGCTCCTCCCACCATCTTGTTTCAGTGTCCGCTGTCCACGGAGATTGATTCCCCTACTAAAATTTTAGTTTCTATGGCATCAGATATTGGACACATAGATAAAGTAATAAATGTAGACTAATTATAAAATTAATTGTATAAATTAAGACTAATTTATAAGATGAATCTATTAAGTCTAATTAGGCTCATGTTTAATCTTTCTAATTAGTATCTAAATACCCGATGTAACATCTACTAAACTTTAGTCCCTATATCTAAACACCCCCGGATGCATGAACAATAAACTGAAAGAATGTTTGTGATACAGATGTGTTTAGTTCCACCTCCTAAACTTTGGTCGCTGTCCTATTGGATATTCGGACACATACATGGATTATTAAATATAGACTATTTACGAAACTAAATGCACAGATTGAGACTAATTTACGAAACAAATTTATTAAGCCTAATTAGTTCATGATGTGATAATGTTATGCTACAGTAACACATGTGCTAATGACAGATTAATTAGGCTTAATAAATTTATCACGTGGTTTAGTGAGAACTTCTATAATTTTTTTATTAGTATTTGAACACTCCATATAACACATCTCCAAGAGTTCCCTAAACCTTATCCTAATCCTTGGTTTTTAGAAAGAAGTAAAAAAAACACCTCTCCAACAACTCATAATACAACCCCTAATAGTTTAAAAGTTGGGAAAATCCCTCTCGTCCGCGTAAAGTTACGCGCAACACCGGTCACGCGTATCCTCGCGTGAGATGTATTCCTCCGCCTCCACAGGACCACGGCGCTGGAGCACTGGCGCACCAGCGAGACGACGCGTCCCGTGTCCACGGCCAGCAAGAACACGCCCACGCCCTCCTCGTCACCCGCACCTAGCACGAGCCGATGCGACTCCCAGATGCGGAGGCGGAGCTCCACGGCGGTGCCGCATTAGTGTTGTATACGGGCCACGAGTGCCTGTAGGTGAGCAACCAGCCGCAGCACAAACAACAGAGGAGGCAGGATTGATTTTATCGATTGCCGGATTGATGCAGACAGCCAGGTTCTGTCCTTATGGCCACCTACTGCTTCATGTGGCTCTCAGTGGCTGCCGGCCGCCTGCTGCTGCTTCCGAGTGGTCGGCTGGGAGAGCTAGGCAGCAGCGACCACCACCGAGGGCCTGCTCGCCCAGCTCTATGAGGCCACGTGGATGGCTACCACTAGCATGGGAAGGTTGGGGATGGCATGTGGCAGAACCACTCGAAATAACACTATCGGGGACCTAATACCAGGGTACCCAATGAGGTGGGACTAATGACCATCGAATGTTGACGCTTCTAGTCAGACAAAAAGCACTACTACGCTTCTTGCCCGAACGATGGAAGACTGGTTCCGCCTCGCCCGATGGCTAAGGGCTAGCTCCGCCTCGCCCAACATCCGAGAGCAGGCTCCGCCTCGCCCGACCCCCGAGGGCCGGCTCCTCCTTGCCCGACGTTCAAGGGCGGGCTCCGCCTCGCCCGACCCTCGAGGGCTAGACTCCGCCTCGCCTGATGACTAAGGGCTGGCTCTGCCTCGCTCGATGATCGCACCCTACTCCTTCACGAGGATGAGCACAGGATACAACAGGACATTCTAGTCAACCATGATATCGAGGGTCATGCCCTATGTGCCTGCGGGAAGGTACCGTCAGGATACGATGGGATAGGCGTTTTAGGTCCTTTTTGACGTAACAATGCCTAAATAGTATTGTAGGCATCGACTTTTGTCCAACAGTGTAGTAGGCGCCGCCTTCAGTCCTCGGGCGTGGATACTAACGCAGACATATGATAGCCATTACGGTCCAAGACAAAAATCACGTCATCTACAGTGACGGACGTATGGTCACTTCCCCTGTTACTCCCCAAGGGGTCACGGCGCGGCTCTCCAGCGCGCCGCACCATTCGTCGGCATAGGATGGGACACACCCACCTACTAAATAAGGCCAGGCCATGGCCTACGAAGATCAGCGAACATGCCACCTCTGACACGGTCTGCCGTGTTAAGCAGGGCAGGGACAGGGAAAAGGAAGACCCGGCTCCCTCGAAGGACCTTTAATATCTTTGGTATTTTCCTCTTTCTCCGATCTGTAACCCCTAGTCCCCTTGGTCTATAAAAGGGAGGGCAGGCCCCCCCACCAAAGGGACCGACTCGGGACGGATAAGTTCAACACACACACGATACTTCACACACGGCTGAGCAGTGACTAAGCTCTCAGCAACCTTTTCGATCATTCCATCAGAGACTTGGGACTCGTCCCTCTCTCGACCGTTTGTATCCCCTACTTGGCGCACCAACTGTCGGTGTTTCGAACAAACACCGGCTAGTAAATTTATGATTGTTGCGCGTTAGGCCCGGATGATGCACTAAAGGACACGAGGTTTATACTAGTTCAGGCTAAACGTCCCTACGTCTAGTCTGCTGCTGCTCGTGTTATTAGTACCAAAAATGGTTCGTAGTAGGGGGTTGACTAGAATGTTCTGTCGTATCCTGTGCTCATCCTCATGAAGGAGTAGGGTGCGATCATCGGGCGATGTAGAGCTAGCCCTTAGCCATCGGGTGAGGCGGAGTCTAGCCCTCGAGGGTTGAGTGAGGCAGAGCCCACCCTTGGACGTCGGGCGAGGAGGAGCTGGCCCTCGGGGGTTGGGCGAGGCAGAGCCTGCTCTCGGACATCGGGCAAGGCGGCGCTAGCCCTTAGCCGTCGGGTGAGGCGGAACCATTCTTCCGTTGTTTGGGCAAGAAGCATAGTAGTGCTTTTTGTCTGACTAGAAGCATCAATATTCGATGGTCATTAGTCCCATCTCATTGGGTACCCTGGTATTAGGTCCCCGACAGTAGCCCCCGGGTGATTCGGATAGAATCACCTAGGGGATAATTTTAGACCCTTCGTGGGTAAGGCTGCGAGATTTGGTTTTTGTCAACTGGAAAGTTTCAAGGGAACCCTAGTATCTCATTCGCGGGGATTTCATCCAGGGTCTACCTAGCTAGGGCTCGACAGTGGAACGAGGCCCTACTAACGCTCGCGTACCTGCGTCTTAGTTGCTCACGGTCCTGTCCCTCGTTGGGATGGCCATCGAGACTATTGGGTCAGCCCTTGGGCTTTCTAGGCCCATACAGGCTAGAGGGGAAATCTTCTGACCCATGTCCCCTCTATGGGAAAAGAGTCCGATCCGCTTGGGAAGATGAACCATCTGGCGTGATTTTGGTGGGAAGGGATAGGGATCGCTTGCGCGTATCCCACGACATGACACGATGGTGTGTTGTGGTAGGCTCAGAGATTGAGGCGGACGGTTGCCCTTCTTGCATCCATCGCCCCTATAAAACCACGAGGTTCGCCCCTAGGGTTCCGTACTTTGCTTTTTCACCTTCGCATCGTCAACCTCCACTGCCAAGCTCTTGGCAGCATCGTCAAGCAAGAAAAGAGCTGATGTTGGGTCCTCAATGGCCATCCACTGGAGCGGTGGCTCACCCCACTTGGGGGAGCGGCTACCCCCCGACAACAGGGCCAAGGGCGACCTCCTACTGATCCTCTCCACCACCGCCACAACGCCCGGAGACCCTCCGGCCATGTCCTCCTCCATCTGGCCCACCTCGGGCGCCGTAGCCTAGGCTGCAGGTGGCGCGGATTACGCCACCCCCTTGGAAGCCACCATGGCAACATCCAGCCCCATTAGGCTTGTCACGGTCGTGGTCACCTCTGCCTGGGCCTCTGGTGGCATAGACTGCGTAGCTCCCTCGGACGCCACAGCGGTTGCATCCGACTGCGCCTGGCGCGCTAGGTAGGGGGCTTTGCACGTTCCAAATCAGGCCGCGGATGGCTAACCACGCAATCAGCTGGGTTTCAGGTGCACACGTGCATTTTGGTGACCTGGACTTTATTGTCACACTGGGAGGAGAGTTAGCGCTGGCCCACGCCACCGTCCAGTCTCTCCCCTCTGTCAACTTCAACAACGGGAGGCTTGAGTACCAGCCCAACTTCTCCCTTAGACCACAGCAGTCTAGGGAGGACCCACGCCACCTCACCCTCTCTATAGAACACTCCACATGGAGCGCCCTGACCGTGTTTCCATTCGATCTCCACAACGCCATGGTGACCGTTAGCCACCTTGTGGCACAACGCATGATCCTATCCCCCCTCGAACAAGGAGTTCGTAGGGATGATTGAAAGCATTACGGAATCCCTCCATGGCCTCCTCACGGAGGGGCCGGGGTCAGACTCTGGCTCTAACTCCAGTAGGGGGAGCCATCATCCCTCTCGGGAATGTTTTATGGTGAAACCTCCAAGGGACATGTCGAAAGCATCTCCATAGAGGAGACTACCCCGAGAGGCAACCGCGGTGGCACAACCGAGAGGGGGACAACTGCCCCACCTCACATTGGGGTGGAGCAGCTGAGAGCCCAAAAGCGGGAAATAGACGAAGCCGGACAACAGCTTGTTCAGGAATACGTGAAGGTTGATGAGGAGATCAGGCGCCGCGGAGATGGAGGGCACGCATGCGCCGTGGCCCGCGATGTAAACCGAAGGATCATCACCGATGATGAAACCCTTCCCCACATTGCTCGAGCAAGCTAGAATATCGCCGCCACAACGGCCTTGCTCCGTGGCCTTCCAGAGGCCACAACACCCGAGGATCGCTGGGCCCACCATGAAATCCGCACGCTACTTGAGAGTGCGGCAGCACAGCAGGCGGAGAGCTCATTATCTTAGCGATGCGAGCCCAACACCAGCCAGTGTACGCCCTTGGTACACCCCACCAGGGATGCATCGGTCCACCAAGCGCCGCAAGGCAATGAGCAGCGCGCTGTAATCCCGGTACATCAACATCTCGACCACAACCGCGACGCACGCAGCACCCTTGATGCCCGTAGACATGTCTATAGTGACCCGAGGGAAGGAGCCTACCACGGCTATCATCCTCGATGCAGCGGACGCTACGACAGCGGCGAGGACCGAAGCCTGAGCCCTAGCCTCCCAGGGCCTTAGGCCTTCAGCCGGCACATCCTCAACGCTACGTTCCCACCAAGGTATCGACCACCTACTAATATCCCTAAGTACTCTGGGGAGACAAACCCTAGGCTTTGGCTTAAAGACTATCGGTTTGCCTATCAAGCCAGTGGTGCAGATAATGATGACTTCATTATCTGCAACCTTCCACTGTTCTTGGCCGATTCGGCTCGGGCATGGTTGGAACACCTGCCATCCAACGCAATCTAGAGTTGGACGGATCTGAAGGAGATCTTTGTGGAAAACTTCCAGGGCACGTACAAACACCCTAGGAACCCATGGGACCTCAAGAACTATCGCCAGAAGGCTGATGAGACCCTTTGTGGGTACATCCGGTGCTTCTCCTGGTAGTGCAACGAGCTCCCCAGCGTCATCAATGCCAACGTGATAGGAGCCTTCCTGTCCAGGATGACCTATGAGTCCTTGGTTCACAAGCTGGGATGCAAGGGCCCACAGACCACCAAGGAGCTCCTGGACATCACCACCAGCCATGCCTCAGGAGAAGAGGCAGCCAGAGCGTTCTTCGACCACCTTGAGGGCAAGGCAAGGTGGGACAAGGGTGCTGGTGAAGGCACCTCCAATCGTTCTACCAAAAGGACAAACAAGAAGCAATGGCATGAGGACCCACTTGTGGCTACTACTGACCACAAGGGTGGTCGAAAACCCATAGAGGGTGCTCCAAACCACTTCGAGAAAATGCTCGAGGGGCCATGCTCGAACCACGCCTTTCCCATAAAGCATCCGCTCAAGGACTGCAGCCTCATGCGGAAGTTCTTGTCTGTAGGCTCCAACAGAGGGGAACAGGGGAAGGAACCTGCCCCCGCTATGGACAACGCCGAGGAGAAGGATGAAGGCTTTCCAATGCCAGATGGCTGCCTCATGATCTTTGGAGGATCAATGGCCTACGACTCCAAACATTGTCAGAAGGTCGCACGCCGCCAAGTCTACATGGCCTAGTCGACCACACCTCTTTTTCTCCGGTGGTCAGAGTTTGCCATAACCTTTGATCAGACCAACCATCCAGACATTGTCCCGCACCCAGGAAGGTATCTGCTTGTGGTCGACCCGATCATCGGCCCAAAGTGCCTCACTAAAGTTCTGATGGACGGAGGCAGTGGCCTCAACATCATGTACGCAAAGACGCTCGACATAATGGGCGTTGACCAGACGCACCTCCACCCAATCCGAGCGCCTTTCCATGGTGTCATGCCCGGGAAGTAGGCCATGCCACCCGAACAGATCGATCTACCTATTACATTTGGGGATCAGTTCAATTATAGGACTGAGACCCTCACCTTCAAGGTAGTGGGGTTCCCCGAAACCTTCCACGCCATCCTAGGATGTCCATGCTATGCAAAGTTCATGGCCTTCCCCAACTACACGTACCTCAAGCTGAAGATGCCAGCCCCCCACGGGGTCATCACCATCGGCACCTCCTTCCAGCACGCCTACGAGTGCGAGGTCGAGTGTTGTGGCCACGCCACGGCAATCATCGCCTCCGAGGAGCTTGCCGCCCTCAAGGAGGAGGTCGCCGAAGGAGCGCCCGATGCAAAGAGGTTGACCGGGTCGTTCGAATCGGCCGAGGGCTCCAAGGAGGTCCTCATAGATTCTAGCAGCTCCAAGGGTAAAACGGTATGCATTAGTACCACGCTCTCCTCCAAATAGGAAAGCACGCTCGTTGACTTCCTCCACGACAACAAAGACATCTTTGTGTGGAAACCCTCGGATATGCCTGGCATTCCAAGGGAGGTCATCGAGCATACCCTAAAAATCCATCCAGGCTCCAAGCCAGTGATGCCACGCCTGCGCCGCTTCAATGAGGAAAAGCGTAGGGCCATCGGTGAGGAGATAGCAAAACTGTCGGCCACCGGATTCATCAGGGAAGTACACCACCCAGAGTGGTAAGCCAATCCCATCCTTGTATGAAAGAAGAATGGAAAATGGAGGATGTGTGTTGACTATATGGGCCTCAACAAGGCGTTCCCAAAGGACCCATTTCCTTTGCCATGCATAGACCAAATAGTTGACTCTACCTCAGGGTGCAAAACCCTCTGCTTCCTTGATGCATACTCCAGCTACCACCAAATCACGATGAGAGAGTTCGACCAGCTCGTGATGTCTTTAATCACCCCCTTCGGATCATTCTGCTACATCTTAATGCCGTTCGGTCTAAAAAATGCTAGGGCTACTTACCAGCGCTGTATGCTCAACTGCTTCGGGGACCTCACCGGGCAGACCGTTGAGGCCTACGTCGACGACATCGTAGTTAAGTCCAAACGGGCTGGCCACCTTATCGCCGATCTTGAGAAAACCTTTGCAAAACTCTAGGCAAATAGCATCAAACTCAATCTCAAGAAGTGTGTTTTCAGGGTCCTAAGGGGTATGCTGCTCGGCTTCATCATCTTTGAGCGTGGCATTGAAGCCAACCCAGGGAAAATCTCAGCCATCATAAGGATGGGCCTGATCCAGAACATAAAGGGGGTTCAGCAGGTCGTAGGGTGCCTCGCCACCCTCAGGCGATTCATCTTGCGCCTCGGGGAACAAGGACTCCTCCTTTATCGACTCCTGAAGAAAGTCGACCGCTTCGAGTGGATAGCCGAGGCCTAGGAGGTGCTTGACATGGTCAAACTACTTCTCACAAAACCCTCGGTCCTAGTTCCTCCAAGCAACGGAGAATCCCTCCTGCTATACATAGCGGCCACCACACAAGTGGTCGGCGCCACCCTAGTAGTAGAGCGGGAAGAAGAGGGGCATGCCCTCAAGGTGCAGTGCCCTATGTACTTCATCAGCAAGGTACTATCCGACTCCAAAACCCGCTACTCCCAAATCCAGAAGCTCCTATACGCCATCCTCATCACCAAGAGGAAGCTACACCATTACTTTGAGTCACACCCTATGACAATAGTGATGTCATTCCCCCTCGGTAAGGTCATCCATAGCTAGGATGCCACAGGAAGAACCACAAAGTGGGCACTCGAGCTGATGGATCAAGGCATCGCGTATGCTCCTTGAACGATGATCAAGTCCTAGGTGTTGGTTGACTTCATCACGGAGTGGACTGAGGTCCAAACACCACCGACGGTCATCGATCAAGAGTACTAGACGATGTACTTTGATGTATCGCTGATGAAGAAGGGCATCGGTGCGGGGCTGGTCTTTGTATCACCCCTTGGGGTCCGCATGAGGTACATGGTTCGGCTCCATTTCCCCTCATCAAATAATGTGGCCGAATATGAAGCACTTGTCAACCACCTGTGCATCGCCATCAAGTTGGGCATCCGATGCCTCGACATTCAGGGCGACTCTCAGCTGGTCGTTAACCAAGTCATGAAGGAGTCAAGCTACCACGATGCCAAGATGGCTGCATACTACCAAGAAGTCTAATGGCTAGAGGATAGGTTTGACGGCCTCAAACTCAATCACATCTCGAGGCACCTCAACGAGGCGGACGACGCACTCATGAAGGCGGCATCCGATCGAGAGCCGGTGCCAACAGGCGTCTTTGCTAGTGACCAACATAAACCCTTGGTGCGCTATGAAGGGTTAGAACGGACCGACGATGGCCCATCTGATCCAGCCTCAGGGGCTGACCAACCGACCGCTCTGCCCGGCAACGGTGTCATGGAGCTTGAAGAAGATCCAGCGATGGAGCTCAGGTGGAGCGGTCAGTTGGTCAGCCCCTAGGGCTAGATCAGATGGGCCATTGTCGGTTCATTCTGACCCTTTGTAGTGCACCAAGGGTTTATGTTGGTCGCTGGCGAAGACGCCTGTTGGCACCGGCTCTCGACCAGATGCTGCCTTCATGAGTGCGTCGTCTGCCTCATTGAGGCACCTTGGGATGTGATTGAGTTCAAGGCCATCGAATCTATCCTCTAGCCGTTGGACTTCTTGGCAGTACGTAGCCATCTTAGCATCGTGGCAGCTTGACTCCTTCATGACTTGGTTAACGACCAGCTGAGAGTCACCCCGAATGTCGAGGCATCGGATGCCCAACTCGATGGTGATGCATAGGCCGTTGATGAGTGCTTCGTATTCGGCCACATTATTTGATGAAGGGAAATGGAGCCAAACCATGTACCTCATGCGGACCCCGAGGGGTGATACGAAGACCAGCCCCACACCAGCGCCCTTCTTCATCAGCAATCTGTCGAAGTACATCATATAGTACTCTTGATCGATGACCGCCGGTGGTGTCTGGACCTCGGTCCACTCCGCAATGAAGTAAGCCAACACCTAGGACTTGATCGCCATTTGGGGAGCATACACGATGCCTTGATCCATTAGCTCGAGTGCCCACTTTGTGGTTCTTCCTATGGCGTCCTAGCTATGGACGACCTCATCGAGGGGGAATGACATCACTACTATCATAGGGTGTGACTCAAAGTAATGGCGTAGCTTCCTCTTGGTGATGAGGACGGTGTATAGGAGCTTTTGGATTTGGGAGTAGCGGGTATTGGAGTCGGACAGTACCTCACCGATGAAGTACACAGGGCACTACACCTTGAGGGCATGCCCCTCTTCTTCCTGCTCTACTACTAGGGCGGCGCTGACCACTTGTGTGGTGGCCGCTATGTATAGCAAGAGGGATTCTCCATCTCTTGGAGGAACTAGGATCAGGGGTTTTGTTAGAAGTAGTTTGACCATGTCAAGCGCCTCCTGGGCCTTGGCTATCCACTCGAAGCGGTCGGCTTTCTTCAGGAGTCAATAAAGGGGGAGTCCTCATTCGTCAAGGCATGAGATGAATCGGCTGAGGGTGGCGAGGCACCTTGCGACCCGCTAAACCCCCTTTATGTTCTGGATCGGGCCCATCCTTGTGATGGCTGAGATTTTCTCCCAGTTGGCTTCGATGCCATGGTCGAAGACGATGAAGCCGAGTAGCATGCCCCTTGGGACCTCAAAAACACACTTCTTGGGATTGAGTTTGATGTAATTTGCCCAGAGTTTCGCAAAGGTTTGCTCAATATCGGCGACAAGGTGGCCAACCTGTTTGGACTTAACTACGATGTCGTCGATGGAGGCCTCAACGGTTTGCCTAATGAGGTCCCTGAAGTAGTTGAGCATACAGTGCTGGTAAGTGGCCCTAGCATTTTTTAGACCGAATGGCATTGAGATGTAGCAGAATGATCCAAAGAGGGTGATTAAAGACATCACGAGCTGGTCGGACTCTCTCATCGTGATTTGGTGGTAGCCAGAGTACACATCAAGGAAGCAGAGGGTTTCACACCCTGAGGTAGAGTCGACTATTTGGTCTATGCATGGCAAAGGAAATGGGTCCTTTGGGCATGCCTTGTTGAGGCCCGTATAGTCAACACACATCCTCCATTTCCCGTTCTTCTTTCATACAAGGACAAGATTAGCTAACCACTCTAGGTGGTGTACTTCCCTGATGAATCCGGTGGCCGACAGTTTCGCTATCTCCTCATCGATGGCCCTGCGCTTTTCCTCATCAAAGTGGCACATGCATTGCTTCACTGGCTTGGAGCCTAGATGGATTTTTAGGGTATGCTCGGTGACCTCCCTTGGAATGCCTGGCATATCCGAGGGTTTCCATGCAAAGATGTCTTTGTTGTCGTGGAGGAAGTCGATGAGCGCGCTTTCCTATTTGGAGGAGAGCATGGTACCAATGCGTAGCATTTTACCGTCGGAGCTACTGAGATCTATGAGGACCTCCTTGGAGCCCTCGACTAATTTAAACGACCTAGTCGACCTCTTTGCGTCGGGCGCTCCTTCGGCGACCTCCTCCTTGAGGGTGGCGAGCTCCCCGGAGGCGACGATTGCTGTGGTGTGGCCACAGCACTCGACCTCGCACTCGTAGGTGCACTGGAAGGAGGTGCCGACGGTGATGACCCCATGGGGGCCTGGCATCTTTAGCTTGAGGTACGTATAGTTGGGGATGGCCATGAACTTCGTGTAGCATGGACATCCCTGGATGGCGTGGAAGGTTTCGAGGAACCCCACTACCTCAAAGGTGAGGGTCTCAGTCCTATAATTGATCTGATCCCCAAATGTAACGGGCTGATCGATCTGTCCAAGTGGAATGGCCTGCTTCCTGGGCACGACGCCATGTAAAGGCGTTCAGATTGGGCGGAGGTGCGTCCGGTCGACGCCCATTACGTCGAGCGTCTTTACATACATGATGTTGAGGCCACTGCCTCTGTCCATCAGAACTTTGGTGAGGTGCTTTGGGCTGACAATTGGGTCAACCACAAGCAGATACCTTGCTAGGTGTGGGACAATGTCTAGATGGTCGGTCTGATCAAAGGTTATGGCAGACTCCGACCACCGGAGAAAAGAGGTGTGGCCGGCTAGGCCATGTAGACTTGGCGGCATGTGACCTTCTAATGATGTTTGGAGTCATAGGCCATTGATCCTCTGAAGATCATGATGTAGCCATTTGGCGTTGGAAAGCCATCGTCCTTCTCCTCGGCATCATCCATAGCGAGGGTAGGTTGCTTCCCCTATTCCCCTCTATTGGAGCCTCTAGACAAGAACTTCTGCATGAGGCTATAGTCCTTAAGTGGATGCTTTATGGGAAAGGCATGGTTCAGGCATGGCCCCTCGAGCATTTTCTCAAAGTGGTTTGGAGCGCCCTCTGTGGGTTTCCGACCACCCTTGTGGTCAGCAGCAGCCACGAGTGGATCCTCACACCGTTGCTTCTTGTTTTTCCTTTTGGTGAAATGATTGGAGGTGCCTTTGTCGGCACCCTCATCCCGCCTTGCCTTGCCCTCGAGGTGATCGAAGATCGCTCTGACCTCCTCTTCTCCTGAGGCATGGTTGGAGGCAATGTCGAGGATCTCCTTGGTGGTCCACGGGCCCTTGCGTCCTAGCTTGTGAACCAAGGACTCACAGGTCATCCCGGACAGGAAGGCTCCTATCACGTCGGCATTGGCGACGCTAGGGAGCTTGTTGCACTGCTAGGAGAAGCACCGGATGTACCCATGAAGGGTCTCACCAGCCTTCTGGCGACAATTCTTGAGGTCCCATGGGTTCCCAGGGCATTTGTACATGCCCTGAAAGTTTTCCATGAAGATCTCCTTCAGATCCGCCCAACTCTAGATTGCATTGGACGACAGGTGTTCCAACCATGCCCGAGCCAAATCAGCCAAGAACAGTGGAAGGTTGTGGATAATGAAGTCATCATTATCCGCACCACTGGCTTGATAGGCAAACCGATAGTCTTCAAGCCAAAGCCTAGGGTTTGTCTCCTTGGAGTACTTAGGGATATTAGTAGGTGGTCGATACCTTGGTGGGAATGTAGTGTTAAGGATGTGCCGGCTAAAGGCCTGAGGCCCTAGGAGGCCAGGGCTCGAGCTCTGGTCCTCACCACTGTCGTAGCGTCCACCGCATCGAGGATGATAGCCATGGCAGGCTCCTTCCCTTGGGTCATTATAGGCATGTCTGCGGGCGTCGAGAGTGCTACGTGCGTCGTGGTTGTGGCCGAGACGTTCATTTACCAGGATTGAAGTGCGCTGCTCGTCGCCTTACGGCGCTTGGTGGATCGATGCGTCCCTGGCAGGGCATACTGAGGGCATATGCTAGCTGGTGTTGGGCTCGCATCACTGAGACAACGAGCTCTCTGCCTGCTATGCTGCCGCATGCTCAAGTAGCATGCAGATTTTGTGATGGGCCCGGCGATCCTCAGGTGTTGTGGCCTCTAGAAGGCCACGGAGCAAGGCCATTGCTGTGTCGATGTTCTAGCTTGCTTGAGCAAAGTGAGGAAGGGTTTCATCATCGGTGATGATCCTTCGGTTTACATTGTGGGCCACAGCGTGTGCATGCCCTCCATCTCTCCAGTGCCTGATCTCCTCATTGACCTTCACGTATTCCCGAACAAGCTATTGTCCAGCTTCATCTATTTCCTGCTTTTGGGCTCTCAGCTGCTCCACCCCAACATGAGGTGGGGAGGTTGTCCCCCTCTTGGTTGTGCCGCCGTGGTTGCCTCTTGGGGTAGTCTCCTCTATGAAGATGCTTTCAACGTGTCCCTCGGAGGTTTTTGCCATAAAACATTCCTAGGAGGGATGATGGCTCCCCCTGCTAGAGTCAGAGCCAGAGTCTGACCCTGGCCCCTCCATGAGGAGGCCATGGAGGGATTTCGTAATGCTTTCGATCATCCCTACGAACTCATTGTTCGAGGGGGATAGGATTGTGCATTGTACCATAAGGTGGCTAACGATCGCCACAGTGTTGCGGAGACTGAATGGAAACACGGTCGGGGTGCTCTATGCATAGTGTTTTGGAGAGAGGGTGAGGCAGCATGGGTCCTCCCTGGACGGCTCTGGTCCAAGGGAGAAGCTGGGCTAGCACTCAAGCCTCCCATCATTGAAGTTGACGGAGGGAAGAGACTGGATGGCGGTGTGGGCCAGCGCCAACTCTCCTCCTAGTGTGACAATGAAGTCCAGGTCACCGAGATGCACATGTGCGCCTGAAACCTAGCTGATTGCATGGTTAGCCATCCGTGGCCTGATTTGGAATGCGCAAAGCCCCCTACCTAGCGCGCCAGGCGCAGTCGAACGCAACCGCTATGGCATCCAAGGGAGCAGTGCAGTCCGTGCCACCGGAGCCCTAGGTAGAGGTGACCACGACCACGACAAGCCCGACGGGGCTGGATGTTGCCATGGTGGCATCAGAGGGGGTGGCGCAATCCACGCCACTTGCGGCCCAAGCTATGGCGCCCGAGGTGGGCCAGATGGAGGAGGACATGGCCGAAGGGTCTCCGAGCGTCATGGCAGTGGTGGAGAGGATTAGTAGGAGGTCGCCCTTGGCCCTGTTGTCGGGGGCAGCCTGAAGCGACCTGATTTCCGTGAAGGGAAATCCACAGAGTCAAAATGTAATAAGACCGTTGTAGATCATATTACCCAAATTTTCAGTCGAATACCACATCCATACAATGATAATATCATAGTACAAATAGTGTGGAATTACATAATTTATTACATCGCCGCATTGGCGGAATCAAAAGTAGCATTCATTCAGAACAGCTTGAAGATAAGATCGCCAAACTCGAGCATAGGAACGAACCCCTCAACCGTCAAATTCCTTGAAGCTATACTCCTCAGCAGAACCTATGTGCCAAAATTTATCAGTATGATTTGTACTAGCCACTCCCACCCTATGAGCATTGCTTTGTGGAAATTGGATGCAAGTTGGATATATTCAAAAGGAACCTATAAGGCTGGGGTTTCCTATGTTTTAGCATATCAAGTATATAATAATAGTTGGTCAAGTTTTAACACCATTCCCACACACATTCCACCCCATTCCCTTTCCAGAGCCAGGTTTCGGTCCTGGGATCATTATACCACCATCTCCACACTATCACCATACCATCGCTCAGCCGATAGGCCAACTCCCTCTCGGCACTGTCTCAAGGCCCATAGCCCCTGGCTACGACTGACACTCTCTTATGGGGGAAGAAGAGAAGGACTCATCTCTCTATCTAGTTTAAGCGAAACCTAGGAAAGGTCCATAGCCGACAAGTCGGCACATGTATCGATCGATCAACCAAACACTCTGTAGAGGTTTTACATACCCACAAGATAGCCATCCTTGACGGTGCCCCATCTAGGTAGATTTTGGCTGCTTGCTAGCTAGAATGATGCCACCCTACCTCTCAGCCCTAGAACATCCCAAGTCTAGTCTGGGATGGCTGATACTGTGAGTCATAGATAGATCCAGGGCCCTCCTAATGTCAAGAGCCAGGTCCTTAAGGCCTCCTAAAGTCTCAGAAGGGTGTGGGGGAAACCACGTGCCCCGTACCTCCTTGCACATGTTCGCCTAGCAGTAGTGGCATTGTTCTACCAAGTAGTCCGACCGTCCCGCACCATATAGGGCGAGTAGGATGTAAAGGATTCCCGGTGAGTCTGAGTACTAGTAAGTCCTTAGGGATTGACCAAGCTAGAATGTCTTCATTAGGGTTTCCATTTTACGTGCCACCACAGCACCTCTACCCTGGGCTCCACCTCTCTGAGGTTCACACCCAAGGACACCTCCAATTACCATTTACCCACCACAGGTATTCCATATCCAAGTGCCCAGGTAGCACCACATGACAAGACTCGCCCTAGGCTTGTCGTGTACTCTAACTTGGTCGACACAACCCTCACCCTCCACACACCCAAGTCACACACGCAGCACTCTCCCCATAATCTAGATAACCCCAGTTTCCACCATGCATTAATATAGTATAAGTGTAGTAGAAGTATAAGTAATGAAATATAGTAGTAAGTGTGTGTCTAGCCTAATAGCAGGGTATGTAGGGGTAAGGTTGCGTCAAGGTGAAGGCCATCAAGTAAGCATACTACCATGCAAGTCCTATAATAGTAAAGTGAAGCAATAGCAGTTCTACATTAGCCATGCGTAAATAGGTGCTACGAGATTGGGTGGGATGTGGCACCTTCAGTGTAGCCGTCTCCGTTCTTCTCATGGTACTCATGATCCTCATCCGTCTGGTTCTCCTCTGATTCTGCAACGATCGTATTGTAGTCGCATTAGCGACGTCTATAGAATAGCATAGAGAAGCAATGAAAATTCAAAAGTGCCAAATGCACTCAAACATGGGTTCATTGCGTAAAGCTCGATTTTAGATGAATTTTGGTCCTAGTTTCATATTTTTCTAAGGTCGTATGAATTAGTTATGAATTTCCGAAGTTTAAATCATTTCTGAAAATGGAAAAAGGCTGATCACTTCAGGGCTAACACATGTCACACTATGACTAGTTGACGTGGCATGCTGACATCAGCATGACGTCATCGTGTCGGTTCTGCTACTAACAGTGGGGTCCCACATGATGTCATCGTGACATCAGCATGACATCACTCAATGACAAGTGGGTCTAGCGGATCTGTGTTGCTGACTTGTGGGTCCGGTCTAGGTCATCGTCAAGCCAATCGGGCGAGTCAACGATCAATAGATCATAGTCACTGACAGGTGGCCTTGGTCAATGGTTAGTGTTGACCAATCAATGGCCAATACAGGCCGGGCCTCGACTAGGCTGGTTGGGCCTAGATATGGGCTAGGCTTTGGCCTGCCATGTGGTGCACGCTGGTGCGGCCATGTCGTCCTACTGGGCCACTAACAGGTCGTGATCCACGGGCGTAGGTGCGGCGTGGTTCATGGTGAACCCGCCTGTGTTGGTCCATAGACCATAGAGCCGGTCTATGAAAGACTTGGTCCACTTACTCCTTCTCGGGGTTTGGTTCACGTGCACGATGTGGTCATGGTCTGAGCTCAGCGGAGCTGCTCGGGACATGGTCGGCGTGGTCGTGGTCAGCGAGGTCATGGTCGGAACTGCTCAGGACATGGTCGGCATGGTCGTGGTCGGTGAGGTCATGGTCGGAGCTGCTCGGTGGAGCTGCTCGGGACATGGTCGGCGTGGTCGTGGTCGGCAAGGTCGTGGTCAGAGCTGCTCGGCAATGGGAAAATCCCCTTCTCTTCCCCGACGGGGCTCCTACTGATGGTGAGGTCATCGATGAGCTCCCGCGGCGGCGCTAGCATCCGATTAGGGTAGGCAATAGTTTCCCCATGCCTCAATGAGTGTAGTGGTGGGGTCAAGGTGGCGGCTGGGGCTTCATAGGGTCTCGGCCACAGTGAACGGCGGCGTGGGTTCATCGGTGTGCTTGGACAGGGCTGCAGTGCTAGCAAGAGCCCAGTTGGAGGAGCATGTGAGCTCCACGGTGCTTCTATGGCCACGGTGAGTGTGTTGGAGGAGCTCTTGGTACTCCTAGTGGCTTCGGTCATAGTGATGGGGGCAAAGCAGAGGCGATCACGTGGGAGAGGTTGGCGTGGGGAGGAAGAAGATGCTACTATGCTAACAAGCAGGGTCGGGTCATCAGGCGCTTGGTGTGATGTGATTGCGTGCTACGCATGATGACTGACGAGCGGGCTCGGCTTGTCAGCGGCTGTGCGTGTGCGGGCGGCGATGCTGAAACGACCCCAATTTCCACGAAGGGAAAAACCACAACATCGAAGTGTAATAAGACCGTTGTTGATCATATTACCCAAATTCCAGTCGAATATCACATCCATACAATGATAATATTAGAGTACAAATAGTACAGAATTACGTAAATTATTACATCACCGCATTGGTGGAATCAAAAGTAGCTTTCATTCAGAACAGCTTGAAGATAAGATCGCCAAACTCGAGCATAGGCACAAACCCCTTATCCATCAAACTCCTCGGAGCTATACTCCTCAGCAGAACCTGTGTGCCAAAATTTATCAGTATGATTTGTACTGGCCACTCCTAACCCTATGAGCATTTACTTTGAGGAAATTGGATGCAAGTTGGATATAATCAAGGAACCTATAAGGCTGGGGTTTCCTATGCATTAGCATATCAAGTATATAATAATAGTTGGTCAAGTTTTAACACCATTCCCACACACATTCCACCCCATTCCCTTCCTAGAGCCAGGTTTTGATCCTAGGATCGATATACCACCATCACCATACCATACCATACCATCACTCAGTCGACAGGCCAACTCCCTCTCAGCACTGTCTCAAGGCTCATAGCCCCTGGCTACGACCGACACTCTCTCACGGCGGAAGAAGAGAATGACTCATCTCTCTATCTAGTTTAAGCGAAACATAGGAAAGGTCCATAGCCGACAAGTCGGCACATGTATCAATCGATCAACCATACACTCTGCAGAGGTTTTACATAACCACAAGATCCACCTTCCTCGCTGACCGTCGTCAACTGGGCTGATTCCAGCCACTTGCTAGCCTAGGATAAAACCACTCTACCATTCAGCCCTGGTTCACCCCAAGTCTAGTCTGGGGTGGCTGAAACTATGAGTCATGAGCTGGGTCCACAAGGTCTCCATGAAGTCTCGGAAGGGTGTGGGGGAAATCCTCCGCACCCCATACCTCCTTACACTATCTGCTATCAACCTAGCAGTAGTGGCAATATCCTACCAAGTAGTCTAGCCGTCCCGCACCATATAGGGTGAGTGGTACGTAAGGCTTCCTGGTGAATCTGAGTACTAGTAAGTCCTTAGGGGTGACCAAGCCAGAATGTCTCCATTATGGTTTCCATTTACCGTGCCACCACAGCACCTCCATCCCAGGCTCCTCCCATCATAGGTTCACACCTAGGACCACCTCATATACCATTTACCCACCATAGGTATCCATTTCCAGGGGGGCCAGGTAGCACCCCATGGCAAGACTTGCCCTAGGCTCGTCGTATACTCCAACTTGGTCGACACAACCCTCACCCTCCACACACCCAAGTCACACACGCAGCACTCTCCCCATAGTCCAGATAACACCAGTTTCCACCATGCATGTAGTATAAGCATAGTAGAAGTATAAGTAATGAGATATATAGCAGTAAGCATGTGTCTAGCCTAATAGCAGGGTATGCAAGGGTAATGTTGCGTCAAGGTAAAGGCCATCAAGAAAGCATACTACCATGCAGGTCCTATCACAGTGTGATTACAACTTTAAAGTAAAGCAATAGCAGTTCTATATTAGCCATGCGTAATAAGTGCTACGAGATTGGGTGGGATGTGGCATCTTCAGTGTAGTCGTCTCCGTACTCCTCATGGTACTCACGATCCTTGTCTGTCTGGATCTCCTCCGAGTCTGCAAATGACCGCGTTATAGTCGTGTTAGCGACGTCTATAGAATAGCACAAAGAAGCAATGAAAATTCAAAAGATCCAAATGCACTCAAACATGGGTTCATTGTGTAGAGCTCGATTTTAGATGAATTTTGGTCCTAGTTTCGTATTTTTCTGAGGTCATATGAATTAGTTATGAATTTCTGAAGTTTAAATCATTTCTAAAAATGGAAAAAGGCTGAATTAATCCTGGGCTGACATGTGTCATGTTGTGACTGGTCCATGTGGCATGATGATGTCAGCATGACGGCAGCATGACATCATCGTCTCAGTTCCGAGCTGACAGGTGGGGTCCAGCTGACGTCAGCATGACATCATCAACATCGTCAGTTCCGACAGGTGGGTCCAGGGGTTATTAGGTCACTGACATGTGGGTCCGGTCAAAGTCAACGTCAGTCAACGGTGAGTCAACAGTCAATGGTCTACGGTCAACGGTCAGGGTCACTGACGTGTGGGGCCAGGGCTGCTGATGTTAGCAGCTAACATCACCATGACGTCACCCCGGCTGCATTGCCTTCTGACATGTGGGTCCTGCGTGACGTCATCATGACGTTAGTGTCTAACGTGTGGGTCTAGAGTGCCTGTGCCACTAACATGTGGGGCCAGGTCAACAGTCAACATTGACCGATCAATGGTCAATACGGGTTGGGTTCAAACTAGGCCGGGACAGGGCTGGATTTGGGCCGGGCTTGGCCCGCCACGTGGCGTGCTATGGTGCTACCACATCATAGCCGTGGGCCTCTACTGGGCTTCATCCATAGCGCTAGCTCACGGTGCATGGTTCATGGTGGACGTAGGTTCACGGTCCATGGACCTAAGACAGGGTCCATGGTGGACCGAGTTCTCCCTTCATCTCCTCCGTTGCGGTCTTCGTGAACCGGGTGTACGCGTGTGTGGCCGGCGAGGGGAAATTTCCCCTGCTTCCTCCCGGCGTGTTCCCACCGGCGGCGAGCCTCATCGGCGAGCCTTTCCGTAGGCACTAGCGTCCAATTGAGGAGGAGAAAAGCTCCCCTACACCATGGAGACTGCGATGGTAGGGTCAGGGCATTGGCTATGGATTCCTAAGGCCTTGGCCATGGTGATCGGTGGCTCAGCGGTGCTCGCCGGTGGTGAGGTTGCGCATGTGGGCTCCCTAGAGGCTCGGTAGGGTGGCTAAAAGCTTCTATGGGTCCGTGGAAGCACGGTGAGGGTGTCTAGGGCTCAAGGTGGGGCTCGAGTACTCCTATGGCCAGTAGGGGCTCCATGGCGTCCATGGTGGCATAGTGGTGACGGCGAGGCATGTAGTAGTGCTATGGGCACTAGTGGGGTTGTCACGGTGTGCGCGTGAGTTACTAGTGGATCCAGCGAATAGGACAGGCGAGACAAGGAAATGCCAGGCTCTCCCAGCGGACCTGGCCACGGTGGAGTCGATGTGGTGGCAGCGGTGCTCCCGCCGTGGCGCGGTGTGGCCTCCGGGGTCCTCCAGTGACCTACGTCTACCCTGATCACGAGTGTGGTGTCTTCCATGGCGAGAAGGAGCTAGCCAAGGCGGTGGCGTCGCTTCTACTGCGGTGATGTGGCTGTGGTGGCTTCGCCACGACCGTGCGCATGTCTACGGTGTGCGCCCGTGCGTGCTCGTGTCCATGGGGCTTAGGAGGAGGTCTCAATGGCATACGGCTCACCATTGGTGTTGAGGGCGAGAGGATGGCGGTGTAGTGAAGAGTCATGGCCGTAAAGCTCCGGAAGCAGTGTTGTGCAGTGTCGTCTGCACCGGCTCCGGTGATCTCCTGGTCCTCCTCCCGGCAGCGGCTCCGCCCTCTTTGTTCTTCTCCTCCCCTTGGCCCTCATGCTGGGTGGTCTGGTGGATGGCCACAAGTGGTGGCGGGGTGATGGAAGGGTGCTAGGGGCAACCGAGGGCCATAGCTTTATAGCCGAAGCTCTGATCTCTAATGGCGGACGGCTAGGGATTGCGCCAAGCGCATCGAGCAGCATCGCGGGGCGTGGGTGGTTGGCGCGGAGATTGTGTGGGCACGACGCCAAGGGGACAAGGCCATGCCCCGGGCGTGACCCCCTGGCCCACCCCTACCATGGCTGTCGGCCTCTGGTCACGCAGCGGTTGAGGCGTGGGGGAAGACGACACTGTGGTGGGTGTGCGGCTGACATGCGGGGTCTAGCTGGTAGCAGCTGTGGGCGAAGCAAAAAGGGGAGCGTAGGTGAGCAGCGTGCGGGGCTGGCTGCGTGGGCCACACGCGAGTCAGGCCGGCCTGCTACTGCGCGCGCGCTGGGTGAAGGCGGGCGCGGTGGGGATGGCTGGGTTATGAAGCCGAGCGGCCTGGGCCACAACGAGGCTTCCTCTTCCTCATTCCTTTTTTTGTTTTCTTTTTCTTCTTCCTTGATTTGAATTCAAATTTGGTTTGGGTATTTGAATTCAAAATGGGTGTACCAAATTCATTGGAGTTTTAGATATGAGGCCCACCATATTCTTTTATATATATATTAGAAATTTATTTAGCTATTTTGTATATCAACATAGGTGTAGTTTGTTATATATAAAAATAGAATTAGTTTTCTCTTTTTACACATTTATCCTTTGGTTTGAATAGTAATTACTTTATGGTGTGTTTCTTTAAAAGAGTTGTTTAAGCATAACATAAAACAAATGGAAATCCAAACCACAATTTGAGTTAACCATGTATGCATCACTTTATTTGTTAGAAATTAAATAATCATAATCAACAAATGACATGCCATGCTTATGTGTTGACTTGGGTTGGGGTTAGACCTAATGCATCTCTTAGGTTGGGTTTCTATACATGACACTTATCATCACATGTAAGTTTTAAGAAAAAATTTTATAGTTGGTATTTTTAGTGTATGGATTTTTGGGTTGTTACAGATGCTGGGCCAGCTCGCAAGCTTGAGCAGGCCTGGGCTGGTGCTACTCCCTCTTCTTTCCTTCCTCTTTTATGTATTGCCAATTTGGTTAGGGTTTATCGTAAAAATATTAAATAAGTTAGTTAAACATCACATAAGGCAAAAAAATCCAAATCACAAGTGGGTCTAAGGATGCATGCATGATTTATTTATTTAGGAATTTAATTACACATGTGGCATAAAACCAAACTATGCTTATGATCTTAACCTAGTTGGGTTACATCCAATCCAAAACTAGGGTTGGGCTTCTACATGTGTCACTCAACATCACATAGGGTTAAACAAAAATTTTGTTGTTGTGATTTTTGGTGTGTGGATTTTTGGGTTATTACAGTCCTACCCCTTAATAGAATCTCGTCCCCAAGATTAAAGCGGATCGTACCCTCCGAAGAGATAAGGATATTGTAGCCGAAGGTCAGACTCTTTCTCCCATGTTGCTTCTCTCTCAGTGTGATTGCTCCATTGGATCTTGCACATAGGAATAGTTTTTGCTTCGGGTCTCTTTGGTATCTCTACCTAGAATTCTGATAGGATGTTCTTTATACTCAAGTGTATCTTGAATGTCAAGTGCATCAGTTGGAACTACTTCATCGGGCACTCTCAAACACTTGTGTAGCTAGGATATATGAAACACGGGATGCACACCCGCCAATTCTTTAGGTAGCTCAAGTTTATAAGCGAGTTTTCTGATCCTCTTGCAAATCTTGTATGGGCCAACAAATCTAGGGACTAGCTTTCCCTTCACATGGAATCTGACAGTTCCACGTAGCGGGGATACCTTGAGATAGACGAAGTCTCCCACATTGAACTCAAGTTCTCTTCTTCTTTTGTCAGCATAGCTCTTGTATCGACTTTGAGCAATCCTCAAATTCTCCTTCACTTGAGCAACTCCTTCTTCTACATCTTGGATCATAGCAGAATCAAAGAATGATCTTTCTCCTGGTTGGGACCACATCAAAGGTGTCTTGCAAGGTCTGCCATATAGAGCTTCAAATGGTGACATCTTGATACTGGCTTGGTAGCTGTTGTTGTAAGAGAACTCTGCATAGGGTCAGCATTTCTCCCAATCAGAGCCATAATTCAGTACACTAACGCGAAGCATGTCTTCTAAAATCTGATTTACTCATTCAGTTTGTCCATCTGTCTATGGGTGGTAAGCGGTACTGAAATCAAGTTTGGTTCCAATGGATTTGTGTAGGGCTTCCTAGAATCAGGACACAAACTGAGGACCACGATCAGATACAATACTAGAGGGAGCTCCATGCAGTCTGAGAATATGCTCAACATATAGATCTGCTAATTTTTTAGCTTTGGTCTTGGTCTTAACTGGTACAAAGTGAGTGATCTTGGTCAAAGGATCAACAATCACCCAGATGGAATCATTGCCTTTCTGTGATTGGGGCAATCCAACTATGAAATCCATGGATATGCTCTCCCATTTCCACTCGGGAACATCAAGAGGCTTTAGCAATCCTATAGGCCTTTGATGTTTAGCCTTGACTCTATTACAGGTGTCACACCATGCCACATGTCCCGCAATGTCTGTCTTCATGCCTTTCCACCAGAAGTGTTTCTTCAAGTCTTGATACATCTTTGAACCTCCAAGGTGAATACAGTACTTGGAATCATGAGCTTCTGACAGAATCTCCTCTCATAGTACTGGGTTAGATGGAACACAGACTTCTATTCTTGAACCAG
This sequence comes from Miscanthus floridulus, assembly GCF_019320115.1. NCBI lineage: Eukaryota > Viridiplantae > Streptophyta > Magnoliopsida > Poales > Poaceae > Miscanthus > Miscanthus floridulus. The sequence goes on along the minus strand of NC_089582.1, from coordinate 103,535,151 downwards.
ATGGTTCCTTGTTCATCTTCCTGGTGGTTGGTCTTGTAGCCTAGTTTCATCAAACCATAAAGATATTCAATCTCTTCGCAACTTTTCTGAGCTTGACGAATGCGATCTGTGAGATCATACTATATGCGGAGCTCATTCAACAAGTCATGCGGTAGTATCTCAAGTTGGAATTCATCAATCTCTTCCTTGAGCTCATGCGGTACGGATTCAGTGATCAAAGTGTGACAGTAACTCTTGGGACTAAGAGCATCTGCGACTACATTAGCCTTTCTCGGATGATAGTGAATTTCTAGGTCATAGTCCTTGATCAACTCTAGCCATCGTCGTTGCCTCATATTCAAATCTTCTTGAGTGAAAAAGTACTTCAAGCTCTTGTGATCGGTGTAGATATCACACTTGTTGCCTATCAAGTAGTGTCTCTAGATCTTCAAGGCATGCACAACTGCTGCTAACTCAAGATCATGAGTTGTGTAATGGTTATCGTGTTCTTTCAACTGTTGAGACGCATATGCTATCACTCTTCCTTCTTGCATCAGTACACAACCAAGTCCTTGATGGGATGCATCACAATAGACTACGAAATCTTTACTAATATCAGGCAATGCTAGCACAAGAGTTGTGGTAAGCTTCTATTTCAATTCCTAGAAGCTTTGTTCATACTCGGGTGTCCATTCAAACTCCTTAGTCTTCTTCAGAAGGTTGATCATTGGATGGGCTATCTTAGAGAAGTTCTCAATGAATCGGCGATAATATCTAGCCAATCCTAAGAAACTTCTGACTTCTGTCACATTACGGGGTTGATCCCACTCTTTCATAGCTTTAATCTTGGCCGGGTCAACTGTGACACCTTCAGTTGATAGTACATGGCCTAAGAAGGCAACTTCCTATAGCCAAAATTCACATTTGCTGAACTTTGTGTAGAGCTAATGTTGGGCTAGTTTCTCAAGCATAGTTCTCAGATGATGTTCGTGTTCTTCAGCGGTGGGTGAATAGACAAGGATGTCATCAATGAATACTACCATGAACTTATCCAGTTCATTCATGAAAACCTTATTCATCATGTTCATGAAGTATGCGGGAGCATTCGTGAGTCCAAAGGACACCACAGTGAACTCAAACTGCCCATACCTAGTAACAAAAGCTGTCTTCAGGATGTCACTCTCTTGAATCTTCATCTGATGATAGCCAGATCTGAGATCAATCTTGGAGAAATACTTGGCACCTCAAAGCTGATCAAGCAGATCATCAATCCTTAGCAGGGGGTACTTGTTCTTGATGGTGACTGTGTTCAAGTTCCGGTAATCAATGCACATTCTCATTGAGCCATCCTTGTTCTTAACAAACAGAACAGGGGATCCCTAGGGTGAAGCACTAGGTCTGATATATCCCTTCAAGATGAGCTCATCGAGCTATTTCTTGAGCTCGGCTAGTTCATCAACTGACATGTGATAGGGTCTCTTGGCAATAGGTCCTGTTCCCAGCAAAAGATCAATGATGAACTCTACATCATGGTCTGCTGGCATACCCATTAATTCTTTAGGGAATACATCGAGGTAGTCTCTGACCATAGGCACGTTATGAACTGTCTTCTCCTCTTTCTGTGATTCTGAACTCGCTTTAAGGGCACATAGGATAGAGGTGGACTTTTTAGACCGGGGTTCACATCTAATGACTTAGCCTGATGGGTGGGTCACTTGGACATATCTAGGTGAACATGATATGATACCTTAGTGAATGGTTAACCAATCCATACCTAAGATGACATCTAGGTTTGTGGAAGGTAACAGGGTTAGGTTGGCTTCAAAGACAAGACCTTCAATGGTAAGACTCACTCCCTTACAGATGTGTGTGCACTTTAGGTCTCCTAAAGGTGAACTGGTGATGATAGGCTTTTCATGTGGGGTTACAGGCAGGTCATGCTCTCATGCAAACTTGGATGATATGTAAGAACAAGTTGCTCCAGAGTCAAATAGAACTAATGCAGTATTGCCATTAACTAAAAACATACCGTACACAACGTTAGGGGCAGCCTATGCTTCCTCGGCGTCCAGATGGTTGAGACGTCCATGGGCAGCAGATCCCTTAAACTGAGACTTCTAAGCAGCTGAGTTCTATGGGCACTTAGTAGCCTTGTGACCTAGTTGGCCACAAGTGAAGCAGGTGAAAGGCGTATCACCTATAGGGGTTGGCGCGGGTGCCTTCCAGTTTCCAGTGCTTGGTGCAGAGCGGTTCTATGCTGGGCATTCATTCATAGAGCAGGAATGGTTGAAACGGTCCTGAGTGTTGCGGTCCTGAGCATAACAGTCCCGGGTGTAACGATCCTGAGCAAGGCGGGAGTATTTGGTGATGTAGGCTCCACTACCCCTACTCAATCTAGGGTTGTCATCCCTATTGTGGTGAGAGCATTCCATGGGTGGTGCGTCTCTACGGAACCTCTTGCGATCATGGCCACAGAAGGACTCCTTAGGCTTACACTTCCTCTCCCTGTACTCTTCTCTAGCTTCAGCACAATCTTTCTCGATCTAGATGCAGTGATCCACTAGAGCACGCAACGTGCTACTCTTAATACCGCCAAACTTCAGCTTGATGTGCGGGTTAAGTCCCTTGCAGTAATTGTATAGCTTCTCCTTCTCAGAGTTCACAACATAGGAAGGTGCATAGTGCAGAAGGTTGGTGAAACGAGTAGTGTACCCAGTCACCCTGTCCTTTCCCATCTTGATGTTGTGGAACTCCTCAGCTTTGGCCTCCATGATACCCTTGGGAATGTGATACTTAGTGAATGCTTCGGAGAACTCATCCCACGAGATGTTGGCATGGTCCTCATGGGAATCACTAAAACTATCCCACCAGGTGCGTGCTGCACCTGTGAGCTGGTGTGTGGTAGCTCCAACACACTCATCATCTGTGAAAGTGGTGATGTCAAGCTTCTTCTCTATCTCCTTGAGCCAGTCATCGGCCACAAGTGGGTCAGGATCAGTGCCATCATAGGTAGGTGGCCTTAGCTTTAGAAATCCTTCCAGCTTCCTTTGGAAGTCATTCTACTGACCTCCCTGGTGACTGTTTGCTCTGTTAATAAGAGCTGCAAGAAGTTGAGTCTGTTGTGCCATTACTTCTGCTAGGTTCGGTGGTGGTGGTGGTGGAATGTTCTCCTCAAGCGGTGGGGTATTCTCTAGGTTGAAGGGTATCCCTCCATGTCCATGGCCACGGCCATAGCCATGGTTGTTGCCACCACGCCCCCCATTTGGTTCGACTGGTTCAGGGGTGGGCGCACGTCCATGGTTCATTAGGCGATCAGATCGACGGTTCGGCATCTGCAACACGGATCATAGGAATCTTAGTGTTTGTGCCATAAGTGCTTATAATTTAGTATGATTACATGATTTCGATGATTTAAAGAAAAACATTTATACTATCCAACACTCATTACAAAGAAGCAATAAGATCCATAAGATGCAATAAGATCCAAAGCATTCATTACATGGGTTTTATTACATAGCATTATCTCCAGTAGCTACACTTGAAGACTTGCGAGAATTGTACTACGCATAGTGTCTCATATTACATCTCATAAGGGGTACATCATGGGGTACAACTTATGGAACCCACTGACATGACTCTTGACCATGCAGGGTCATCTACTCCAACTCGTACACTGCAACTAGGATATGACTATTCTCAATCTCGATCTCCTCATTAGACTTATGAAGTTAGGACACGTACTTCAAGGCCTCGGCAAGCTCTTTAGTAGGCTTGGCTCCAGGTAGGGTAGGGCAGGCATCTAGGTTGAGGCGAGTTGGGGCTAACTCAAACTCCTCTATCCTAGGCTTTGTCTTGCTACGAATCTCCTTGGGTAGCTGATCCCACATACCCTTCATCTCCCCGAGATGCTTCCTGTCAAACTTCTACCAAGCCTACCATGTCCTCTCACACTTGTCCTATAGGTACTTGTTCTGCCTGAGTGCCTCGATCAAGTGACCCTAGTTGTGAATGGCCTTCTTCCTGAACTCCTCTAGCTCTTAAGTCATGGTCTTGTTCTGAGATTGGATTTTTAGCATATCAATCCCCTTGGACCTTTCTCTGTCTCCTCTGTGGTTGAACTCGGCCTTCTTGTCATCCAACTCTCTCTGCAACTCCAAGACCTTGCTGTCGAGGTAGCAGTTTTGGTTGCCTAGGTCGGCGGCTTTGTCCTATAAGTCTACGACCTCGGTTCTATGGACTTCTTTACGACGGTTGAGCTCATCCTGTAGCTTGGCAACTGTCTCAAGTAGACTAGCTTGCTCCTGTGCTCCCTGTGAGTCTCACTCTTGGTACTCCCATAGAAGGGCCTGGTCCTGATGTCTCCTCTACTCCAGCTAGGTCACGTACCTATCCTGCTCCAGTAGGTGGATAGCCGAGACACGAAGGCATCTGTCCTCCTCGGCAAAGATAACTCTGTCGGCTGCGAAACTCTGCTCACTAGGGGTAAGGCTGAGGTCGAGGGTCTAGGGAAGTAGACGGAACTCTATCATCTTCAGGTGCTCGTAATGATCCCTCATCACTTTGTGAAGTGCCTTGTGTGAGATAGCTTGTAGCCCCTCCTCGACTATGTCCTCTATAGTCATCTCGGTGAAAGCTAGGATAGAAGGTAAGGTAGTGCTAGCTAGGAACTCGACTGAGGTGACAATCGGTCCTTTGATTCCTCCTTCCTGAGCTGGCTTCCCGGTGCAAGTGACCTTGATAAGCTCGTTGGGGACTCCTAACGTATCGAGAACTCGGCAGAGGGTCTGCGCAAAAACCCCCGAGCTCACGTAGGTTGAAGGTAAGCATGGCGTGGTCCAGAGGTAGAGGTCCTAGAGGTGGCTAGTCAACGTTCGTTGCCATCTGCATGTTTTAAGGAACAGGTGTTAGTAGGTCAATAATAGATAAGCCTTGCATAAAAGTAAATGTAGGGTCGGTATATAACCGAAAGAAGGGCTGTCCACGTCCTATTCTATCGTCCATTTCTAAGGGTTTTGTCCTATGGTCAAGTATGGCTCTGATACCAACTGAAGCGACCCGATTTCCATGAAGGGAAATCCACAGAGTCGAAATATAATAAGACCATTGTAGATCATATTACCCAAATTTCCAGTCGAATACCACATCCATACAATGATAATATCAGAGTACAAATAGTGTGGAATTACATAATTTATTACATCACTGCATTGGTGGAATCAAAAGTAGCATTCATTCAGAACAGCTTGAAGATAAGATCGCCAAACTTGAGCGTAGGAACAAACCCCTCAACTGTCAAACTCCTCGGAGCTATACTCCTCAGCAGAACCTATGTGTCAAAATTTATCAGTACGATTTGTACTGGCCACTCCCACCCTATGAGCATTGCTTTATGGAAATTGGATGCAAGTTGTATATATTCAAAAGGAACGTATAAGGCTGGGGTTTCCTATGTTTTAGCATATCAAGTATATAATAATAGTTGGTCAAGTTTTAACACCATTCCCACACACATTTCACCCCATTCCCTTTCTAGAGCTAGGTTTCGGTCCTAGGATCGTTATACCACCATCTCCACACTATCACCATACCATCGCTCAGTCGACAGGCCAACTCCCTCTCGGCACTGTCTCAAGGCCCATAGCCCTTGGCTACGACCGACACTCTCTCACAGGGGAAGAAGAGAAGGACTCATCTCTCTATCTAGTTTAAGCGAAACCCAAGAAAGGTCCATAGCCGACAAGTCGGCACCTGTATCGATCGATCAACCAAACACTCTATAGAGGTTTTACATACCCACAAGATAGCCATCCTCGACGGTGCCCCGTCTAGGCAGATTCCGACCGCTTGCTAGCCTAGAACGATGCCACCCTACCTCTTAGCCCTAGAACATCCCAAGTCTAGTCTGGGATGGCTGATACTGTGAGTCGTAGATAGAGCCGAGGCCCTCCGAATGTCAAGAGCTAGGTCCTCAAGGCGTCCTAAAGTCTCAGAAGGGTGTGGGGGAAACCGCGCGCCCCATACCTCCTTGCACACGTTCGCCTAGCAGTAGTGGCATTGTTCTACCAAGTAGTCCGACCATCCCACACCATATAGGACGAGTGGAATGTAAAGGATTCTCGGTGAGTCTGAGTACTAGTAAGTCCTTAGGGATTGACCAAGCCAGAATATCTTCATTAGGGTTTCCATTTTACGTGCCACCACAGCACCTCTACCCTGGGCTCCACCTCTCCGAGGTTCACACCCAAGGACACCTCCAATTACCATTTACCTACCACAGGTATTCCATATCCAAGTGCCCAGGTAGCACCACATGGCAAGACTTGCCCTAGGCTTGTCGTATACTCTAACTTGGTCGACACAACCCTCACCCTCCACACACCCAAGTCACACACGCAGCACTCTCCCCATAATCCATCTAACCCTAGTTTCCACCACGCATAATATAGTATAAGTGTAGTAGAAGTATAAGCAATGAAATATAGCAGTAAGCGTATGTCTAGCCTAATAGTAGGGTATGCAAGGGTAAGGTTGCATCAAGGTGAAGGCCATCAAGTAAGCATACTACCTTGCAAGTCCTATAACATAAAGTGAAGCAATAGCAGTTCTACATTAGCCATGCGTAAATAGGTGCTACGAGATTGGGTGGGATGTGCACCTTCAATGTAGTCATCTCCGTTCTCCTCATGGTACTCACGATCCTCGTCCATCTGGTTCTCCTCTAATTCTGCAACGATCGTATTGTAGTCGCGTTAGCAACGTCTATAGAATAGCACAGAGAAGCAATGAAAATTCAAATGAGCCAAATGCACTCAAACATGGGTTCATTGCGTAAAGCTCAATTTTAGATGAATTGTGGTCCTGGTTTTGTATTTTTCTGAGGTCGTATGAATTAGTTATGAATTTCCAAAGTTTAAATCATTTCTGAAAATGGAAAAGGCTGATCACTTCAGGGCTGACACGTGTCACACTGGGACTAGTCCACGTGGCATGCTGACATCAGCATGATGTCATTGTCTCGGTTCTGGTATTGATAGGTGGGGTCCCTCATGATGTCATCGGGACATCAGCATGACATCACTCAATGACAAGTGGGTCCAGCGGATCTGTGTCGCTGACTTGTGGGTCCAGTCTAGGTCATCGTCAAGCCAATCGAGCAAGTCAACGATCAATAGATCACAGTCACTGACAGGTGACCCTGGTCAACGGTCAGTGTTGACCAATCAATGGCCAATACAGGCCGGCCCTCGACTGGGCTGGTTGGGCCTAGATACAGGCTGGGCTTTGGCCTGCCACATGGCACGCGCTGGTGCAGCCATGTCTTCCTACTAGGCCACTAACAGGCTATGATCCACGGGCATAGGTGAGGCGTGGTTCATGGTGAACCCGCCTGTGTTGGTCCATAGACCGCAGAGCCAGTCTATGAAAGACTTGGTCCACTTACCCCTTCCCGGGGTTTGGTTCACGTGCATGACGTGGTCGTGGTCTGAGCTTAGCAGAGCTACTCAGGATGTTGTCAGCGTTGTCGTGGTTGGCGAGGTCATGGTCAGAGCTGCTCGGCGGAGCTGCTCGGGACATGGTTGGCGTGGTCTTGGTCGGCGAGGTCGTGGTTGGAGCTGTTCGGTGGAGCTTCTCGGGATGTGGTCGGCGTGGTCATGGTCGGCAAGGTCATGGTCGGTGAGGTCGTGGTCGGCGAGGTCATGGTCGGAGCTGCTCGGCGATGGGAAATCCCCTTCTCTTCCCCAACGGGGCTCCCGCTGGCAGTGAGGTCACCGATGAGCTCCCGCGGCGGCGCTAGCATCCAAATAGGGTAGGCAATAGTTTCCCCATGCCTCGGTGAGTGCAGCGGTGGGGTCAAGGTGGCTGCTGGGGCTTCATAGGGTCCCGGTCGCGGTGAACGGCGGCATGGGTTCATCGGTGTGCATGGACAGGGCTACAGTGGTAGCCAGAGCCTAGTTGGAGGAGCGTGTGAGCTCCATGGTGCTTCTATGGCCATGGTGAGTGTGTTGGAGGAGCTCTTGGTACTCCTAGTGGCTTCGGTCACGGTGATGGGGGCAAAGCAGAGGCAGTGGCGCTCCGATGAGGTGCAGTGCGGCAACGCCGGGCTTCGGTGGGCTTCTTCCTTGGCTAAGGTGAGCGCAGTGTGTCTCTTGACATGGCGGAGCCAGTTGGGTGTCAATGTTGCCTTTACCGCAACATAGAAGGCGCGGTGGTCTCGCCATGGTTGTGCTCTTGGCCATGGTGAGCGTGTCTGTGCATGTGCACTCCTACTTCGATGTACAATGTCATGGCTAGGGTCCTCCTTTTGGCTGATGGCAGCGTGCACAACGCGTCCTGGGTCTCGGCAAGCATGGCCATGGTGGTCTCCCTAGCTTACCAGTTGGGCTAGGCTAGAGCTCGAAGCTTCAGCAATGTTTCGATCATGGCGGTGCACGTTCCATTTGGCTAGGGAGGTGGTCTCAGCAAGATGGCTCACCGTAGGGTTTGTGGCGGTAGGATGGCAATGCGGTGGCAAGGCGAGGCCATGATGAGGCGATGCAGTGCCGTGACGAGCAGCTATGTTGCTGTAGCTGATCGGGGCGGCGCTCCTGGCTCCGGTGAGGTCCTCCCCGCCGTGGCTTCCTTCTCCTCCTTGCTTCTCCCTCCTCCCTCTCTCTTGGCTTGACGCTATGTGGTGCTGTGCCACCCACAGCGGTGGCAAACTGGCTGAGGGTTAGGGCTCACGGTTGTTGGCTTTTATAGCCAAGCTCCAAGGGCTCCAATGGCGGACGGTGATCGGGCGGTGGTGATACGTGCGGCGTATCCGACGGCTCTCGTGCGGTTGCGTAGGCGTGGCGCAAGGGGGAACAAGGTCATGCAATTTGTGTGACCCTAGGCCCATGCCTGCCACGCTGGTTAGCTCTCGGTCGCGTGGGAGAGGTTGGCGTGGGGAGGAAGAAGATGCTACTATGCTGACAAGCGGGGTCAGGTCGTCAGGCGCTTGGCGCGATGTGGTTGCGTGCTGCGCATGATGACTGACGAGCGGGCTCGGCTTGTCAGCGGCTGTGCGCTTGTGGGCGGCGATGCTAGGCCGGCTCGCAAGCCCGAGCAGGCCTAGGCTGCTGCTGCTCCCTCTTCTTTCCTTCCTCTTTTATTTGTTGCCAATTTGTCATAAATATTAAGTAAGTTAGTTAAACATCACATAAGGCAAAAGAATCCAAATCACAAGTGGGTCTAAGGATGCATGCATGATTTATTTATTTAGGAATTTAATTACACATGTGGCATAAAACCAAACTATGCTTATGATCTTAACCTAGTTGGGTTACATCCAATCCAAAACTAGGGTTGGGCTTCTACATGTGTCACTCAACATCACATAGGGTTAAACAAAAATTTTGTTGTTGTGATTTTTGGTGTGTGGATTTTTGGGTTGTTACACAGCCGCTCTCCCGTGCGAGGTGAGCCGCCGCTATAGTGGATGGCCACTGAGGACCCAACGTCGGCTCTTTTCTCGCTTGACGATGCTGCCAAGAGCTTGGCGGCAGAGGTTGACGATGTGAAGGCGAAAAGGCAAAGTACGGAACCCTGGGGGTGAACGCCGTGGTTTTATAGGGGCGACGGATGCGAGAAGGGCAACCATCCGCCTCAATCTCCGAGCCTACCACGACACACCACCACGTCATGCCGTGGGATATGCGCCAGAGATCTCTATCCCTTCCCACCGTCCGCGTCATGGTTCGTCTTCCCGAGCGGGTCGGACTCTTTTCCCACAGAGGGGACATGCGTCAGAAATTTCCCCTCTGACCTATATGGGCCTAGAAAACCCAAGGGTCAGCCCAACAGTCTTGATGGCCATCCCAACGAGGGATAGGACCACGAGCGACTAAGACGTAGGTACGCGAGCGTCAGTAGGGCCTTGTTCCATGGTCGAGCCCCAGCCAGGCAGACCCTGGATGAAATCCCCACAAATAGGATACCAGGGTTCCCTTGAAACTTTCTAGTTGACAAAAACCAAATCTCATAGCCTTACCCCCGAAGGGTCTGAAATTATCCGCCGGGTGATTCTATCTGAATCACCCGGGGGCTCGGGGGCTACTGTTGGGGACCTAATACTAGGTACCCAATGAGGTGGGCCTAATGACCATCGAATGTTGACGCTTCTAGTTAGACAAAAAGCACTACTACGCTTCTTGCTCGAACGATGGAAGACTGGTTCTGCCTCGCACCTATGGCTAAGGGCTAGCTCCACCTCGTCTGACGTTCGAGAGCAGGCTCCACCTCGCCCGACCCCTGAGGGCCAGCTCCTCCTTGCCCGATGTCCAAGGGCGGGCTCCACCTCACTCGACCCCTGAGGGCTAGACTCTGCCTCGCCCAATGGCTAAGGGCTGGCTCTGCCTCGCCCGACCCTCAAGGGCTAGACTCTGCCTCGCCCGACTATTAAGGGCTGGCTCTGCCTCACCTGACGATCGCACCCTACTCCTTCACGAGGACGAGCATAGGATATGATAGGACATTCTAGTCAACCTTGATATCGAGGGCCATGCCCTGTGCGCTTGCGGGAAGGTACCGTCAGGATACGATGGGACGGGCGCTTTAGGTCCTTTCCGATGTAACAGTGCCCGAATAGTGTTGTAGGCACCGACTTTTATCCAATAGTGTAGTAGGCGCCACCTTCAGTCCTCGGGCGTGGATACTAACATAGACATACGATAGCCATTATGGTCCAACACAGAAATCACATCATCTACAGTGATAGACGTATGGTCACTTCCCCTATTATTCCCCAAGGGGTCATGGCGCGGCTCTCCAACGCGCCGCACCGTCTATTGGCATAGGATGGGATGCACCCACCTACTAAATAAGGCCAGGGCATGGCCTACGAAGATCAGTGAACACACCACCTCTGACATGGTCTGCCGTGTTAAGCAGGGCAGGCATAGGGAAAAAGGAAGACCCGGCTCCCTCGAAGGACCTTCAATATCTTTGGTATTTTCCTCTTTCTCTGGTCTGTAACCCCTGCTCCCCCCTTGGTCTATAAAAGGGAGGGTAGGGCCCCCACCAAAGGGACTGACTCGGGACGGATAAGTTCAACACACACATGATACTTCACACACGGCTGAGCAGCGACCAAGCTCTCGGTGACCTTTTCGATCATTCTATCAGAGACTTGGGACTTATCCCTCTCTCAACCATTTGTACCCTCTACTACGAACCATTTTTGGTACTAATAACATGAGCAGCAGTAGACTAGACGTAGGGATATTCAGCTCGAACCAGTATAAACCTTGTGTCCTTTAGTGCACCATCTGGGCCTAACACGCAACAATCATAAATTTACTAGCTGGTGTTTGTTCGAAACACCGACAAACACGCTTATGGAGGTGCTCGTCTTTCACCAGACACTAATCACCCAAAAGCAAGCTATAGCGGGTGGTATCTGTCGGGCACACCCTAAGGGAGAACCCAAAAGATCCACATTTTGCCCAAGGATCCAATAATTAGAGCGAGTTACAATACTTGTCCATTTCATACATCAGAGTTGAAGGGTCGAGATGGCGACTAGAGGGGGGGTGAATAGTCTTTTCTAAAACTTAATTGCGTCGGCTAACCGATACAAATGCGGAATTAAAACTATCGGTCTAGCCAAGACTATACCCCACTATATATGTTCACTAGCACGTTGCAAAGATAACAATTATGCAACAAAGGTGCCGGGCTAGCTAGAGCTCTCCTAAACAATTCTAGGAGCAAGGTTACACAAACCTAGGCCACTAGTACTTTAAGCAACAAGGGAGCTCCTACACATGCTAGTAAGCAAAAGCACAAAGCTAACTAAGCTCACTAGCAATGCTCAATAACAAGGCAACCAATGCCTAATTAGAGAGCGCAAATACTTAGTTACACAAACTAAGCAATGTGACTAACAAGGTTACTAAAACCAAATTAGCCACGCAAGGGAGCTACTTCTATGCTACACAAGCAAGAAGGTACTTAGCAAGCTACACAAGCTATCTAATTACAAGAGCAACTACACAAGCTTAATATGTATAAAAGTAATTGCAAGCTTGTGTAATGGGGATGCAAACCAACGGGAAGAACAAGGTTGACACGATGATTTTTCTCCCGAGGTTCACGTGTTTGCCAACACGCTAGTCCCCGTTGTGTCGACCGCTCACTTGGTGGTTCGGCGGCTAATTAGCATCACCCGCTAAGCCCGCACGTCGGGCGCCGCAAGAACCTACCCCTTGAGTGAGGGTAGCTCAATGACACGCTTTACTAGAGTTGCTCTTCGCGGCTCCCGCGGGGCGAGCACAATGCCCCTCACAAGCACTTCTTCGGAGCACCGCACAAGCTTCTTGCGGGCTTCGACGGAGACCACCACCAAGCCGTCTAGGAGGTGGCAACCTCCAAGAGTAACAAGCACCACCGGCTTGCAACTCGATCACCTAGTGCCACTCGATGCAACCTCACGATGCAATCGCACTAGAATCGCTCACTCACACAATCGAATGATCACTATCAAGTATATGTGTGATGGAGGGCTCCCAAGCACTCACAAGCATGGACACTAAGTCCCTTGAGGTGCTCTACACCAGCCATGGCCGAGGGCCACTTCTATTTATAGCCCCAAGGGCTAAACTAGCCGTTACCCCTTCACTGGGCAACGGTCGGGCCGACCGGACGCTCCGGTCGTGTTGACCGGACGCTGGACCTCAGCGTCCGGTCGCCCACAGATGACCACGTGTCCCGGTTCCAACGGTCACTTGACCTGACCGAACGCTCTAGCTTCAACTGACCGGACGCTGAACCCCCAGCGTCCGGTCGTTTCCAGTAAGCTCCCGAGCATGACCGGACGCGTCCGGTCAAACGCGATCGGACACAGCTAGCGTCTGGTCACTCTCTAGCTACTACGTCACCGTACGTCAGCTCGACCGGACGCAGCCTGCCAGCGTCCGGTGCATTCAGATCCAGCGTCCGGTCAGTTGACCGACGCTGGCATCTTCGCGACCAACTCGTTTTTACTTCTAACTTCTTCACCCTTGCTCCAATGAGCTAACCACCAAGAATTTGCATCCGGCGCAATAGAAAATAGGCATTCCATTTTCCTGAAAGGGACCCAAACCCATCTCAACCCTGCAAACACCACCTCCTTTGTAAATGTGCCAACACCACCAAGTGTACACCACCATGTGTATGTGTGTTAGCATTTTCACAATCATTTCCCAAAGGATGTTAGCCACTCAACTTGCCACGCCACTCGATCCTAGCGACAATGCAAAGTTAGATCACTCGAGTGGCACTAGATGACCGATATGCAAACAAGTTTGCCCCTCTTGATAGTATGGCCATCTATCCTAAACCCGGTCATAAACTTCTCTACACACCTATGACCGGTGAAATGAAATGCCCTAGGTTATACCTTTGCCTTGCGCATTCCATTCCATCTCCTTCAATGTCGATGCAACACATGCACCAACACGATCAACAATGATATGATCCACTTCATATCATCACATGATCATATTGGTTCATCGATCTTGACTCTACTTGCTCTTCACCGTTGCCATCGTCCATCGGCGCCAAGTCTTGCTCAAGCTTCACCGCCACGCGGTCCATCACTCCAAAGCCTTCGACTTGCCCTTCACGCTTGCAACTGGTCCATCAAGCCAAGTCTTGTCTTGATCTTCTCCACCTTGATCACATGACTCAACGTCATGTCTCATGTGCATTTAAGCTCCTTCATCATCACATGTGTGAGCTTTGCAACATCTCCAAGCCATTTTCACCTTCATGGCATATGTTGCTCACACACATGTACCTGTGGACTAATCACCTGTGTATCTCACATAAACACAATTAGTCCACCTAGGTTGTCACTCAATTACCAAAACCAACAAGGACCTTTCAAGAGTTTCTTAAAATTACATTATTACAATACCAAATGTCAGAGTGCGGAATAATAAACAATGGAATTTAAAATAAACATCTAGCGATAGGAACGAGGATCCAACTGAGCCCACCAGAAGAATCCTCCAGACAAGGGTACTTCTCATGTATTACCTACAACAGGGGTAAATAAATCCTGAGTACACGATGTACTCGCAAGACTTATCCGACTAGTGGGAATAATTTCCTGACTCCAAGGAATATGATAAACTTTATGGTTTGTTGGTTTCTTTTGGCAGAAAGCAATACTAATAGTGAGTCCTTATTTATGTTATTATTATCAGCCATATTAAGTTATCATCTAACCAGTCTATATAAGCACATGTTCTACTTTCCAGCAAGAGTTAAGCAAGCAATTTCATTTCTTCTCCTTTCAACTTTCAGTTCTTACTACGGTGCTAAACACGAAGCAAGTCATACCGACTTGGCGGCGATTCATGAACCAATGTGCCCAGCTGGGTGCCTCGAAAACACATGCCCCGCTTGTACCCTAGGCACAAGCAGGACCAACCGATCACCCTCCTATCCTGGGTGTCTAGGTCCCCGTCTAGACTTGGACTCCAAGCCCCCACTCCTGAGTCCCGGACTCAGTGCGATGCAAGGACCTCCACCATCTCCGTCTCCAATCAGTTGGTCTAGAAAGAGCCGAATCCATGACATGAGAGCAACAAGGCTTCCCTACGCCCATACCCAAGTATGTGCTCAGGACAATAGATCTGTGACTTGCCCACGATGCCTTATGCAATGACCGGTCCTTAATCGACTCAGACAGGGAAAAAGTGTAATCGAGCTATGCCCTATTGGCCACAGGGCACAACCCCATAGACCCACCAATACCCAAACCATATCCCTACCCGGTCACTATTTTTCTTTTGAGCAAATTCCTTCATTACCACTGAAACATATAACACTCCCTTCACTGCCATTCAAAATTATATGCTCCCTTCACTGCCATCCATTCTAAATTTCAAATCCCTTCACTACCATTGCCGTCCAATGCAGGGAGATTGCTGTTAGATGAGCATGTGAAAGACAATCTTACCCTTAGAAATTTTCTCTATAACAATCCCTTAGTTGCCATTGAACTTTAGAACACAGGCAAATCAATTGGAGACCTATCAGCAATATACAGTGACAAAAATGATAACATTTCAACACATGCATAGAAATATGACAATAATATTATATTCATAGAATACTTAATATGGTTCACAACATCCATATAATATATTGATACTCATTAGTTCAAATGTTTACCAACCAAACTAGCAATTCATTGGATTACAGATCAAACAAAATAACATGTTCAAGCAGCCATTGTTGTCCATTTAATTCTCAACTAGGCTCATACTTGCTAAGCAAAATAAACAGCCATAAGTTTATACATCAAGCAAAATAAGAGGGTTGCACGACATTACAGACCATACAAATGAGTTGCTTGAACTACAAATTCAAATATGGAAGTTTTCTCTTGCTTCTAGTATGTGCAGCAGGGCTTTGCCTTAGAGGGTTCTTGCTTCTAGTCCCCATTGCTGGACTATCTGTTGATGCTGTAACTTGTTGCTGCTTCTTTTTCCCTTGTGCCTTTGCCTTCCTTTTACTCTTTTTCTCTACTATAGACATGGATGTGGCAGCTGGTGGTGTGGTTTCACCTAAAGTGAACAAAGGGTACTCAATGGAAAGTGTCTCGGGTTGGTTTGAGCCACTACCAGACCTGTATGTGAGTGAGTTTCACACTTTTAGAGAATAATATTGAGAATGCTATAATTAAGAACAAATGACATTGGATATTGGGCACATACTTGAGAGAGTTTCCAGAATCTAAGATAAGCGAGGCATTTTGGCTGTAATACAAAAAATAACATGCATTTTTTAGAAAAATAATCAGAATTTAAATTTCAGATCTCTAAGTATATGGAAGCATACCTAGGAGGAAAATGCATTGTTTTAGGTCCTGGGTCAGCTGGGACAATGCTACTCTCACATTCAGTTGTTTTCTTCCTTCTTTTTGGTGGCCCCCTGCATGAACATAAACATCAATGAGATCTCAAAAGGAAGCAATATTAAATCAATAACAAGTCAAACTAAGTAAAGATTAGAATGCTTACTTCTCAGCTAGCATAGCTGCTATATCCTCAGGGTCACCATCCTTGCAGTTATACCAGCGGTGTCCATAATCCTTGCAAATGGGGCATTGATGTGACCCTTTCTTCTTTGTTGTACTGCCATTAGCCTCTGTACATCCTTTGGCTCTCTTGTTCTGCCTTCTACCAGATGTAGATTTTATAAGTGGTGGATGCATAAAGTAACCATGGTCAGATTGTGGCCATTGGGATTTGTCAGGCATAGCAGGGATAAGAATCTCATATGCTGCTCTAAATTTCTGAACTGAATAATACATGTCAACATATTTCTCCAAAGGTTCCCGAAGAGATGTTATGAATGCAATTGCATGTTTGCAAGGAATTCCAGAGACTTGCCATTTTCTACAATGACAGGTTCTTTCATCTAGGTTGACAACACATTTGAACCCACTGCCACCCTTGACAGACACCTCAGCTAGAATATCCCCACTTCTCTGTACATCCATATCCAAGTTCCTGCTTTGCTCTTTCAAATTCTTGATGATGTGTGGCAGAATAAGTCCTTCAATCTTTCTTGATACTATTCTTCTAACATCCCACTTATCCATAATAAGTTGCCTGATCTTGTCCATAAGGTCATCCAAATTCAGCCCTTTGAACTGTTTTATCCAGTTGTTGAAGCACTCTGCCAAATTGTTTGTGACATAGTCAACCTTACAATGGGTCCCAAATTGACTTCTTGTCCATATCCTAGTATGCCACTGCCTTATATACGTCATTGCTGATGGTTTAGCTTCCTCCATTGCTTTCCAATGCTTCTCAAAATAGTATGGGCTCCATGAATATGCTGCAGGCCAAAGATGATCATCAAATATTTTCCCGCTGTATCTTTTCTTGAAATTCATCACCAAATGCAGCATGCACTCTCTATGTTCTACATCTGGGAACACTTCTTTCACTCCTGCCATTACTCCTTGACCAGCATCTGTACATATAGCTAAGCCTGTAGGTGCTCCAATGGCATCTCTAAGCCTTTGTAAAAACCATATCCAATTTTCATTAGTTTCTGAGTCTATCACTCCAACAGCAACTGGATACATCCAGTTATGCCCATCTACAGCTATTGCACATGCTAGCTGGCCCCTAAACTTTCCTGTCAGAAATGTGCTATCTATGGCCAAGTATGGTCTGCATCCATTGAGAAAACCATCGATACATGGTTTCATAGCAAAAAACATCCTATGAAATCTGACCTTTTCAGCAATTTTGTGATGATCTATTACTACAAAACTGCCAGGGCAGCACCTTTCCACCTTTGCCTTAAACCTATACAAGTTATTGAAGCTGCTGTCCCAACTACCAAATAGTTGTGTTCGGGCTAGCTCCTTACCAGCATACACTCTCTTGTAGTTGATATATACCTTGTGCTTGTCCTTTATTCGCCTCTGCAATTCTTTAGCTCCTACGCTTGCATCTTCCATAAGCCAATCCTTTACTTGTTCGCATATCCAGAATTTGGTTGCATTCCTAACTTCCTTGCTCCTTCTTGCACTAGAACAGTCATGACGACGTGGGTTTCTCCTCACCTACATACATTTAAACAAGATTATCAAATGTTGGAAAATAAAGAGCAAAAAAATGTGTACAACAGTTCAAATGTTACCTTTATTGTTACGTTGTCCTTCATTGTAGAAGCATGTAATCTCCATCTACACCCTTCGTCTTTCTTCCTTGAACAATATGCCCTCACTCTCCCTGGGTCACTCTTTTCAATGTTAAACTCAAATTCATGCTTGATAGCATGCTGAGATAGTGCAATCCTAAACTCACGCATGTTGGGATATATGCTGCCTACACCCATTGGAGGATCTTCTTTGTCATAAGCTACAACTGGTATAGGTGGCAGAGGATCTTGCCCAACTAGCCCATCCTCTTCCTGGTACTCCTCATCAGATTCAGAGTCGGAGTCACTACTATCGCTAAGAGCAGCTCTAGATTTCCCACAGGTTAGGTACAAACCTTCCTCATCAACACCCACATGTTCATTATGTGGTTTTGGATTTGCTAGGTAATCATCATCATCAGTAGGCTCATTTGTGCTAGGCTGGCTTGTTGTGGGCTCAGTGGGATTGCTTGTTGTAGGCATAGTGGGCTGGCTTGTTGTGGGCTCAATGGGACTGCTTGTTGTAGGCATGGTGGACTGACTTGCTACAGTTAGAATTGGACAAGCCACAGATGGATTGCTTGGGATATCAAGCACCTCTGCATTTTGTTGAGTATAACTCTCAGGGATAGAAACAACATCCGTGGGCTCACTGTAAGTAATCGTCATGCGAACTTCCTTGCTATCAACATGTTTGTTGAACATTGCAAGAAGCTCCTGATCTGTTGTGACTTGTGGGAAATTCTTTTGGACCTCATCATAGTAAAAAACAGATACTATTTCATTATAGCCATGAGGGTATGCATCCACAATTGTTTCCACAAGATCCTTAAAGTTGCATAGATCAGAATCGACAACCTTGGTGATATGAAAGCATGAAAATTCTTTCCTACGCTTTTTAGGATTTCCAGTGAGTCTGATTTTCAGTAGGTAAGTGGACTTAGGGTCCATCCTGTGAATGCAAAATTATGCAAACGCAATAAAGTGTAGTCGTCTTTACTTAAATGTGAAGAACTAAGAATAGCATACGAAGCACTTACCCTGCAGGAAGCCAAGATGTGTCGGGGACTTGCCCCGGCGTTCCCATGCGTCCCAACTGTTTTTTAAAAGCACAGCTGAGTAAAAAGTTGCACAATTAATAAGGCATTAGCTTCTGTGTAGAAAGAGTTGGAGATCAGACACTCAACCTTACGGTTTTTAAAAGCCTATTATATTAGTATAGATCACATCTATCCTTCCTTTCATGTATGATGTATCTGTGTATTGCCACTGATACATGTTTTGTCTTTGAACAGTTCAGTTTTATGGCCATGAGAAAAATGTGGATAGTAGTTTGCCCATCAAAACTGACAAAGATACACTGAGAAAAGGATATAGGTAAGAATGATGCTAGTAACAAACCTTTCAAATGGAAGTCTAGAATTTTAAAGGGTATTTAAAGAAATTGTATCAAACTATCAATGTACAGGTTTTCTCATATATTATTATTATACCCCGAGAGATCAGAAATATATATTCTTGCAAACAGGAACTGCTATTTGTTGATCAATATCAATAATATTCAGTAATAACCAGAATATGCTCTTATGCAGGACAATAACCAGAATAACACTAATCTGCACTAATTGAAAGATTGATTGGCATGGCTTTCCATTTGAGACTCAAATAGTCAAATATCAAAACCACAGGGAGCCTCAGGAAACTAATACACTCAACCTAAGAAGCTTAAAAGATCCTAAACATGGCTTAATTTGAATTACATTTAGCTGGCACAGGCAAATTACAAGTGTGCATCAATTCAATTGATCAGTTACATATAAAAATAGACAAAGTTAATTTCCATAATATGGAAGTTATTCAGTAAGATTCAGCGAAAAGATAAAAAGGCAAATAATTACTCCCCTCCAAGTAGTGACTGTAGGCTGAGTTAGCATTTACTACTAGTATATCAGGAGACACCTGATTTTCACATTGTATGAAACATGGTTGCACATATCGATTTTAGTACAGATAACAACGACACTTGCACATATCGAGTAAGACTGGTAATAAACTAGTACTAGCAGTAAAGTAGTAGTACTTCTTCCTTTGTTACTCGTTTGCTCAGAATATTTGTAGAGTTTGGAAAGGGTAGGGGCAAAAGAACCCAGACAACAGATTTGGGAAAGGAAAGGTGGAAGCGTATGCATACCAGTCTGACAGGAACTGCAGGGTCTTCAATAGAGAGCGTGAGTTCTTCGTTCCATTCCGGATTGGTACTCTTCTTCACCACCCGTGTCTTCAGTTTCTGTGGATTGTTGAAAAAATAATCACGATTCTGTGCACGCATGTGTGAAAAAAAGGATAGACAACTTCATAGGGGAACGAACTCCAAACAGGGAAAATAAAATCCGAATAGCTGGAGTAGCGTACTAGTCGTCGTCTCTGCTGTAGACCGGGCGGGGATCGATTCGAATGAAGTT